>NW_026886646.1:0-80334 GCF_032173495.1 Musca vetustissima | reverse complement strand
AGAAGAAATCCATTATTTTTATATGAAATATAGGACTTTATTTAACATGCATCGGAATGTCCGATTTGTTGCAATTTTAAAGGTAACTCCATAATGCCTAAAAGTCCTGCTCTCTGTTTGCAAATCAGCTATAGAAGTCGATTTTCACAATCCTCCCTAGATAACAATTTTTTATGATCAAAAAAATTTTGCACTGCAAGAAAAATATGATAATCGCTTGGTGCCAAGTCCAAATTGTATGGTGGATGCATTAAAACTTCCCAACAAAGCTCCCGAAGTTTCTGGCGAGTCACTGTAGATGTGTGTGGTGTAGCGTTGTCCTGGTGGAACACGACACATCTCCTGTTGGGCAATTCTGGCCGTTTCTGGTCAGTTGCTATCTTCAAACGGTAGAGATCATAATTTAGCGCTTGGCCATATGGAATCAACTTATAATAAAAAGTCCCCTTCCAGTCCCACTAAATGCATAGCATAAGCTCCATGGCCGTTAGTCCTGGTTTGGCCACCATTTGAGGTGGTTCACCGCTCTTTGACCACGATCGTTTTCGCACAGGGTTATCACATGTGATCCATTTCTCATATCCAGACACCATCCGTTTAAGAAATTGGTTTATCTCATTCTGTTTGGCCAAGGCTTCGCAGATGGAAATTCGATCCATCCAATTTTTAATGTTAATTGGTGTGGCACCCAAACAACTTCTTCTGAATCGAGCTTCTTTTTGAATCCAGCTTTGTGTAAATTGTTTAAAACAATTTTATGGTCGATTTTAGATAATTTTTCCGATTTTATCGTCTTTTTCGACGGCTGGCCTAATGGATCTAATTTTCCACAACCTAATAATAATAGGAGGAAGATTTCCTACCACATTACAACCCAAAATACTAAATTACAGCCAATTAGGCTGAAACATGTGCCCAAAATACCGAATATTGAGAGATACCGTTATATGGGGGCTACTACTAAGTATCAGCCAGCATTTATAATTATACCCTTCACCACACTGTGGTATAGGGTATTATGTCTTTGTGCATATGTTTGTAACAGGCAAAAGGAAACGAGATAGACACATGGTTCCTTTTGAGAATATGCATAGAATCACTTTCTGAGTCGATTTACGCATGTCCGTCTGTAAATGGTGCTCCGTCCGTCCGTCCATGTATTTTTGTGAACAAAGTACAGGTCGCATTTATGATCCGATTTGAATGAAATTTGGCATAGGTCACTTATTAGGCCCAAGTACGAACCTATTAAAAAACCAAAGTCCCTATCTATCTTTCCATTTGCACGAAATTTGACACAGCGCAACGAATTAGGTGCAGATTGATGTGTGTTAAGTTACCTGAAAGTCGGTTCAGATTTAGATATAGCTCCCAAATATATTTTCGTCCGATTTAATGTAAATGGTGGACCAAAGTCACTATATATCGTAACGTGAATCCAAAATAATAAGTTTCATTTTATTCCGTTGAAAATCATGCCTAAAACACTCACTACCAAATAATGGGGGCTGCCACAAACATTTGACCAATATTGATCATTTTTTGGTAGAATGATATTTCGAGGGGAATACAAAATTTAATATGCACTCCACGTTTGTTTACAAGTCCAACCTTACCACATGTCTACGTCTAATATTGACCCAATATTTCAGATTCTAGGCGTTTATCTTTATTGTGTGAATTTCTCTAAATCCAGCCTTATCACACGCCAACCTTTAAATACTGACCTATGTACGAAACGTAGCCCCCTAACAATCACACAAATATTTTTTGAAGCCAATTAATATATTTCTGCCAATTAACCTCTCTCGAAAAAAGGATAACAAACCTGCTTCCCCGTTTGTTTAACGATATCCCCTGGTTAGTTCAAACCCCTTTCATCAAACCATAACAATTTATAATATTTTGTTGTTTCGCATTATTCATTTTGTTGGCTTAGCGATTAAATAAAGGAAATCCGTTTCAATTATTTGTAAAAACCATGTCAAATCTAAATAATTGAATAAATATAATAACTACAGATGTGTGTATGTATGTACGTATGTGTGTAACGAATACATGTACAAAACCATACAAGTTCAATTATCCTTTATTTGTAAATGAAATAGAAGAAGAGTAAAGGGCGAAAGAAAGAGGAGAAAACAAATAAGAAAGAATTGTAGTTTTTATAGGCGTCTTCCTGTGGCAGAACACAAAAACAACAAGAAAAACAACGACAACAACAACAATGTCGCCCAGCAAACAATTCAATTTCATTTTGTTCTTTTTTTCTTGCTTCTTCCAATTTTTTTACAACAACAAAAATTAATTGTATTATTGTTGTGTGTATGTACGTGTGTATGTATGGGTGTGCTCAATACTTCTATTTTGAATAAAGCGAATAACACGAATGAATGGATGAACTAGAAAATTTAGGCTCTATACCCGACGTCGACTACCCAACACAATACAATACAATTGAAAACAATGCCAAGAAAATTGAGTAGCGAAGGATATCCTGTTCACAGAGAAAAATTGGAACAGCAGGAAAAAAAAATATTTTCTATAAAACTAAACACAAATACGGACAATACACACACACTTTATAATGGAAACACAATGAGGGGACTTTTTGCCGGAAACGCGAAATAGGCCCAAGATTTTCGTTTTGAACATTACTCGCAATTTGGTTCTCCAATTTCTACACATCCTTCTCTCAACGAACTAATAATGGAAAATTTGAAAAATGTAAAATGATGAGCAGCGAGTGTGCCATATTCGAATCAAATAAAGTGCAAATTGAAGCTCAACTACAAGAAGAAAACTCATATAAATACCAAACCAAAAAAAAAAAAAAAGACAAAAAGAAAATCTGGGTGAAAACCCAAAAGGGCGGGACATTTGTTATAAAGAATGGCAAGGAATGTTCATTGAACACCACAAAGCAAAAGAAAATGGGGAAAACACAAGAACCAAACAAAAAACTTTAGAAGAAAAGCATTTCAGCTTGAAAAGTGTTTGTACATGACCAATACACCACTACAAACAACACCGCCAAAACAACAACACGACCGACAGCCACCACTGTTGTTCTTCATCTGCTAACAAATAAATAAGTTAACAATATAGGAAATGAGCAAAAACGACCGAGAGAACAGACAGCAGGAATCCATAGAAAATAAAATGGAAATTGTGTGTTCAGCAGCATCGGATTGATAGTTTGGTCGGGTAACCGAACCCATAATGAATGCTATTGGTAGCACAAAAAAAATATATAAAATATTGGATCTCTAACTGCAGATAGTTTTGTTTTCCTTGAGTGCCTTCAATACCGTTCGAGGGTAGGCTGTAAATTCAAGGAAATGGTAAGGAAATTTTCTCAAGAAAATTCAAGGACAAATAATGGATCGAATTTAAGGAATAAAAACAAGTGGGGTTACTTTAAAAAATATTTTTCAAGGACCAAAACATGACGTGGATTTTTTAAGAATATTTTTTTCAAGGAGCAACATTAGGCGAGGATTTTTAAAGAATTTTTTTCATAGACCCACACAAGACATGGATTTTTTTAAGAATATTTTTTCAAGGAACCACACAAGGCATAGAATATTTTTTTAGATCCTATCATAGACGTGGACATATAAAGAATAAAGAAGGTCCTATCATAAGGGTGGATTCTTAAAAAAAGTTTTTTTTTTAAATCCAATCATAGGCGTGGTTTTATAAAGAATATTTTTTAAAGTCCTATCATTGGCGTGGACTTATAAAGAACACTTTTTAAGGTCCTATCATTGGTGTGGATTTATAAAGGATATTTATACCCTTCACCACACTGTGGTAACAGGCAAACTGAAACGAGATAGACACATGGTTCCTTTTGAGAACATGCATAGAATCAATTTCTGAGTCGATTTACGCATGTCCGTTTGTCTGTCCATCCGTCCGTCAATGTATTTTTGTGAACAAAGTACAGGTCGCATTTATGATCCGATTTGGATGAAATTTGGCAAAAGGACGAACTCTATTGAAAAATTGGTTCAGATTTAGATATAGGTCCGAGTTAAAGTAAATGGTACAAAAAGTCCCTATATATCTTTCGATTTGCACGAAATTTGCACAGTGTAATGAATTAGGTCTAGAATAATGTGTGTCAAGTTTCCTGAAAATCGGTTCAGATTTAGATATAGCTCCCATATATATTTTCGTCCGATTTAATGTAAATGGAACCCTAAGGTCTCTATATAGCTTTCGATTTGCCCGAATTTCGGCACAGCGTATCGAATTAGGTCTAGAATGATGTGTGTCAAGTTTTCTGAAAATCGGTTCATATTTAGATATAGCTCCCATATATATTTTCCTCCGATTTAATGTAAACACCAATTACCTAAAATCGTTCGATTTTAGGTAATTGGTGTACCAAAGTCCCTATATATCTTTCGATTTGCACGAAATTTGGCACAGCGTAATGAATTAGGTCTAGAATGATGTGTGTTAAGTTTCCTGAAAATCGGTTCAGATTTAGATATAGCTACCATATATATTTCGTCCGATTTAATGCAAATGGTGCACCAAAGTCCCTATATATCTCTCGATTTGAACGAAATTTGGCACAGCGTAATGAATTAGGCCTAAAATGATGTGTGTTAAGTTTCGTGAAAATCGGTTCAGATTTAGATATAGGTCCCATATATATTTTCCTCCGATTTAATGTAAATGATGCACCAAAGTCCCTATATATCTTTCGATTTGCACGAAATTTGGCACAGCGTATTGAATTAGGTGTAGAATGATGTGTGTCAAGTTTCCTGAAAATCGGTGCAGATTTAGATATAGCTCTCATATATATTTTCGTCCGACTTAACGTAAATGGTGCCCCAAAGCCTGTATATCTTTCGATTTGCCCGAATTTCGACACATCATAATGAATTAGGTCTAGAACGAAGTGTGTAAGGTTTCCTGAAAATCGGTTCAGATTTAGATGTAGCTCCCATATATATTTTCCTCCGATGTATTGTAAATGGGACACCAAAGTCCCTATATATCCTTCGATTTGCACGAAATTTGGCACAGCGTAATGAATTAGATCTAGAATGATGTGTGTTAAGTTTCGTGAAATCGGTTCAGATTTAGATATAGCTCTCATATATATTTTCGTATGATTTAAGGTAAATGGTGTATCAAAGTCCCTTACATGTCCTTTAAAAATACGACGTCCGTTAGGATTCATCTTTTGAATATGCTCAAAGTGGTGAAGGGTATCATATAGTCGGTCCCGTCCGAATTTACTTGTTCTTGTTTTATAAATAATATTTTTGTTTGTATTGAAATTATTATTCGACCCTCGATCATTTCAAACCCACAATAGAAAAAAGGAGTACACGTCTAACACAAAGGATGTACAAAAAAACCTCAGCAAAGATGGTCTGCCAAAGTCAGGATACTTTAACGATAAATGATATAAAACAGACATTAGAATGGAAACAAAAAACCCCGTAAAAGAAAAATGTGTTATGGTTTTTCTGATGTACACTACATGGAACGTTTTAAAAACAAACCACCGAACAAAAGAAATAGCAACAGCAACACTAACACCCCAACACCAACACCAACCGATTTCAGTTTCAGAGCATGGCATAGCGCAGCAAAGTAAAACAAAACTCATTATTTTGCTCATTAAACTCTTTGGCTTATAATTAGCAAGAACCAGGCTAAAACTACATTCCAACTACAACTACATCTGGTTGTTGTGCCAAACAACAACTGAGAAACCTATCGCCAAACAACGCCAACCTACAACAAAATATTAAATAACACAAGCGCAAATACATCAGAACAGCTAGCCAGCAAAAATACGTTTTTTTTCTTTTGCTGTACGAGAATTAATTTATTCTCTCATCCCGGAACATTTGCTGTTAATGCATATTTACAGTGAACTTTTTGTTTCAAAGGAGAACGAACTGCGAACGCTAACAAATAGAACTAAAACAGAAAAACTTTTCTTTCATTACTTAACTTTGTAGCATTTTTCTTTGCCATGGTTACCGACAACTCTTAAAGAAAGAAAATTGGTTTCCTTTCTAGGTCTGTATTCATGCATCCATTAGAAAATTGCTGATGAAGGCTGCAGTTGGATTAAGGGCACTGATTGAATAAATTTTAAGGTTCCTTTTAAAAAAGTAGGCTTGGACTTTTATACCCTTCACCACACTGTGGTACAGGGTATTATGTATTTGTGAATATGTTTGTAAAAGGCAAAAAAAAATATATATTTTTTGCCGTCCGATTTTTTAGATTTTTTTACACGTCGCATTTATTATCCGTATTGGATGAAATTTGGCACAGCTCATTGGTTTGGCTCAAGGACGAACCCTATTGAAATTGCGAAAAATCGGTTCAGATTTAGATATAGCTAACATATATATTTTCGACCGATTTAAGGCAAATGGTGCACCAAAGTCCCTATATATCTCTCGATTAGAACGAAATTTGGCACAACGTAATAAATAAGGTCTAGAATGATGTGTGCCAAGATTTGAGAAAATCGGTTCAGATTTAGATATAGCTCCCATATACATCTTTGTCCGATTTAAGGTAAATGGTGCACCAAAGTCCGTATATATCATTCGATTTGCATGAAATTTGGCATATAGTACTGAATTGGGTGCAGAATGATGTGTGCCAAGTTTTGAGAAAATCGGTTTAGATTTAGATATAGCTCCCATATATAATTTCGTCCGATTTAAGGTAAATGGTACACAAAAGTCCTATATATCTTTCGATTTGCACGAAATTTGGCACACAGTACTCAATTAGGTCCAGAATGATGTGTGCCAAGTTTCGAGAAAATCGGTTCAGATTTAGATATATCTCCCATATATATTTTCGTCCGATCTAAGGCAAATGGTGCACCAAAGTACCTATATATATTTCGATTTGCACGAAATTTGGCAAAGAGTACTGAATTAGGTCTAGAATGGTGTGGTTCAGATTTAGATATAACTCCCATGTATATTTTCGTCCGATTTAAGGCAAATGGTGCACCAAAGTACGTCTATATCTTTCGATTTGCACGAAATTTGGCGTAGTGTGCTGAATTACGTCTAGAGTGATGTGTGTTAAGTTTTGTGAAAATCGGTTCAGAATCGGTCCTATATATTTTTTCTTCCGATTTTATGAAAATTGTGCACTGAAGACCCAAAGATTGTCCGATTGCCGATATTATAAGTTAATCTCTGTCAAGTCTCGTTGAAACCGGTTCCGATTTTTATATAGCTTCTACATATATATTTTCGCCTTATTTTACACAAAATTATGCACAACGTACTGCAGTTAGTATAACCTAGAAGTTAGATATAATTGGTGCACCAAACTCTCCAGGTGGGTCCGATTGGCACAAACATTTGCACAACGTACTGAAGTTACTATAACATAACGTGTGGCAAGTTTTGTTGAAATCGGTTCAGATTAAGTTATACCTCCTTTATATATTTTCGTTCCATCTTAAGTAAAAGGTCCACAAAGACCCAAAGTTAGGCCGTTCGCTACAAAATTGTGAACAGCGTACAGAAATTAGTATAGCCTTACGTGTGCCAAGTTTTGTAGGTATCGGTTCAGATTTAGAAATAGCTCCTTTATATTTTCTCCCGATTTTAAGTAAATGATGCACCAAGAATGCATAATGTGGCGCATATGCACAAAACGTATTGAAATTAGTATAACCTAACCTGTGACAAGTTTCGATAAAATCGGTTTAGATTTCGATATTTTGCTTTAAATTGATTTACATATATTTTTCCCATAGTAGGAAGCAACTCTATATCTGACCATATGAAAAATTTAGTATATATTTAATTTCATGTTAATGGTCCTTTAAAAATGCGAAGTCTGTTAGGATTTCATCTGTTGAATATACCCAAAGTGGTGAAGGGTATCATATAGTCTGCCCAGTCCGACTTTACTGCTTTCCTTAATGGTTTAACAACTTCACCCAAAGTGGTGAAGGGTATCATATAGTCTGCCCAGTCCGACTTTACTGCTTTCCTTAATGGTTTAACAACTATTTTTCAAAGTAGGCGTGGTTTAAAAAAAAATAGTTTTCCAAGTATTGCAGCAGGCGTGGATTTAAAAAAAAAATATTTTTCCAAGTATTGCAGCAGGCGTGGATTTAAAAAAAAATAATGTTTCCAAGTTTATCAAAATTTTTCATTTCTTCCTTGTTCATATTACATTTGTCTGCAGTAAACCTTCTGTTGATAGACAACTTATGTTGTTGGCTTTTCGTTACAGCCAAAACATTTCCCTATTACACAGCTGCCACAAACATACGCATAATTCCTTGTTATTTAATTTACATTTACATAGCTCTGAGGGTAATGACAACAACACGCACATGTAGTAAAAGCTTGTCCCCAAGACATATCACATGATTTGGTAGGTCGACTAGGGCCGGTTTACTTTATATTAGTCATAGCGTTTACTAGCTAAATGTAAATACTTCAGTAATTGAATGAACAGAATAAATGGGGTTCAATACTAAATTGGGTCAGTATTCAATATTGATATATTAATATTGTAACATTGTTGCCGTTAGGATATTTAGTAACATCTTCGTAGAATACGTCAGATACTGGGAGGGGGAAAATATTTAAAAAAAATCGAACATTTATTTGCATTATAGCTTATTATTTAAACCACAATCAACATTTTTTGTAGCAGTTTTTTGGAAATTTTAATCCGTTGTGAGATGGATAACCGATCCATTTTCGTCAATGTCAGACTTTCAACTGAAAAAATGGGTTATCAGCATAGTTTGACAGAAGTCGAATTTCAATCCCATACTGTTGAAACAACGAAATAGACAACCCGGTCTATTTTTAAGCTATATCTAAAAATAAAACATAGTTCAATAAGGTTCGTTCTAGGGCGAAATAAATTAGATGTTTCTAATGTTATCTTATGATCATAAATACTTTGTTTACAATTTTGAGTTCGTTTTTTTATATATTTAGAAGATTAATTAGATTTTAAAAAGTAATTAATTGATAATTAACTAGTTAGCATTTTTCTCGTATTAGAAGACAGTGAACCCTAATCGCCCTTAATTAAATAAAGGTGTATATTCATACTTCTTTATCTAACAAATTAATTTTGACCCTAACCATCTATGCTATAATTAAATTTGCAGGTAATGATTTGAACAGTGTATCAAGCAAACGAAGTTTAATTTATCATAATTATAATTAAAAATTATTTTAAATTTTACAAATAATTTCGAAATTATTAAATTGTGTCTATGACAAACGACAAAAGTCATTGTCATATTAAATATTTCCTAATTAAATATTCATTTCACAGTTTGCCTTTTGTCATTAATATGTATGTATGTATGCAGGCATGCATGCATATGCACTTAATTACAGTTAATGAGTATTTTGCAGCATTAAATGCATTGACTTCAGTCCGAAATTAATTGTGGAAAAACAGGATTGTGGAAAACATTTACCCATCCCACACCATTTGTGGGATGGGTAAATGAAAGTCGCAGCATTGTTTAATGGGATGTTTCCCAATACATGCAACAAATAATCAGTAAAGAAATTAGTAAAGTCGGACGGGGCCGACTATATGATACACTTCACCACTTTGGGTATATTCAACAGATGAATCTTAGCAATATATCTAAACCGATTTAATAGAAACTTGTCACAGGTTAAGTTATACTAATTTCAGCTTTTGTTTTGTTCATATCAGCCATATTTTGAGTTTTTGGTGCATCATGTACTTAAAATTGGGAGCTCTATACAAAATTAGGAGCTCTATACAAATCTGAAACGATTTCAAAACTTTCCACACGCCAGGTTATATTAACTTCAGTACGTTGTGCAAAATGTTGTGTCAATCACCCTACCTTCGGGTCTTTGGTGAACCATATACCTAAAATCGGACGAAACTATATGGGAGCTATATCCAAATCTGAACCAATTCTTAGACTAAATTCAGTACATTGTGCAAAATTTTGTAGCAAACGGCCTAAGCTTGGGTTTTTGGTGCACCTTTTACTTAAAATCTGACGAAACTATATATAGAAGCTATATCTAAATCTTAACCGATTTCAACTAAACTTGCCACACGTTATGTTATAGTAACTTCAGCAAGTAGTATAATTTGTGTAAAATCGGAAGAAACTATACATACATCAAAATCGGAACCGATTTCCACGAAACTTAATATACTTCATTCTAGACCTAAAAAAAAATCGAAAGATATATAGGGACTTTAGTACACCATTTACATTACATCGGACGAAAATATATAAGGGAGCTATATCTAAATCTGGACCGATATTCAAGAAACTTAACGCATATCATTTTAGACCTAATTCAGTACGATGTGCCTAATTTCGTGCAAATCGAAAGATATATAGCGACTTTGGTACACCATTTACTTTAAATCGGAGGAAAGTATGTATGGGAGCTATATCTAAATCTGGACCGATTTTCAGGAAACTTAACATACATCATTTTAGACCTAATTTAGTTCGCTGTGCAAAATTTCGTGCAAATCGAATGATTTTTAGGGACTTTGGTACACCATTTACCTAAAATCGGGTGAAACTATATATGGAAGCTATATCTAAATTCAGTACGCTATGCCAAATTTCGTGCAAATCGAAAGATATATAGGAACTTTGGTACACCATTTACCATAAATCGAACGATAATATATATGGGAGATATATATAAATCTGAAGCGATTTTTCCGAGTTTTAATAGGGTTCATCCTTGGGCCAAATAAGTGGTCTATGCCAAATTTTATCCAATGCGGATCATAAATGCGACCTTGTACTTCTTTTACAATTTAACATGGACAGACATACGGACGGACGGACATGCATAAATCGACTCAGAAAATGATTCTATGTATATTCTCAAAAGGAACCATGTGTCTATCTCGTTTCCTTTTGACTGTTACAAACATATGCACGAAGACATAATACCCTGTAACACAATGTGGTGAAGGGTATAAATAGGTCGTTAGGCTAGGCGATGTCCAACTTTTTGTAAGCTCCACCATCTTCATACAGTAACTGACTTGTATTTTGAATTCTCATTTGGTAGAAAACCTATCTATATTGAATAAAGTTGCGGATAAGGTCCCCTGAATTGGGTACCTTGGAATTTTGAGTACGTTTTTCAACCAAATAGGCTATATTTCAAATTTAATTAAATGGGGCCATCATGACCCCATGATAGCCCCATATTGTACAAGGGGTGAATTTATTAAAGAATATTTTTTTCAAGGACTAAATAAGGCGTGGATTTATTAAAGAATTTTTTTTCAAGGACTATATAAGGCGTGGATTTATTAAAGAATATTTTTTTCAAGGACTATATAAGGCGTGGATTTATCAAAGAATATTTTTTTCAAGGACTATATAAGGCGTGGATTTATCAAAGAATATTTTTTTCAAGGACTATATAATTCGTGGATTTATTAACGAATATTTTTTTCGTGGGTATATAAGGCGTGGATTTATTAACGAATATTTTTTTCGTGGGTATATAAGGCGTGGATTTATTAAAGCATATTTTTTGGGTGTATAAGGCGTGGATTTATTAAAGAATATTTTTTCAAGGACTATATAAGGCGTGGATTTATTAAAGAATATTTTTTTCAAGGACTATATAAGGCGTGAATTTATTAAAGAATATTTTTTCAAGGACTATATAAGGCGTGGATTTATTAGAGAATATTTTTTTACCAATTTTCACCACTTTATCAAAATGTTGAACTATATTTAAAACGTATACTCTAATAAATTTTATATTTAATGCACATTCCAAACCCTATGCATAGTTAAGAATATATTATACTTTATATTTTCCAACCAATTAACTCAACACGTGTCAATTTTGAGTATCTATCAATGAGCGATGACTTTTGAAAATACGTGTTTGCAAATATCCTTTTCAAAGTTGTACACTGTGAGTGCGTGTGTATCATGCCTTCTACAACACATTGTTACTGTCAATCACTGGGCTCATACCAAAATGAATACCAACAAAGTGGTGCACACCAACCCAACACAAATAAATAATAATTGACAGCGGACAGGCAGGCTGGCAATCATTCAACTGATCATTGCTATCATTTATAAGCAAATCAAATACAAATAATTGCTATCATAAATATTGTAATATCAACAATTTGTATACAATTTCCAATTTAATTGTTTAATTTCGAGAAAAAAAAACAAAGCACACAACCGTAACATTAATTGGCCAATTTGCACAATAAAATATTATTTTGTAATTATTTTTGTATTGATTACACCAAATTATGGCCCTCCGTCAATGCTGCCCCCTTCAGTATTGGATAACAGAAAGCAATTTGCAATCAATATGGAAAATTGAACGACATATGGTTTATATTGTGTTGCTGTTGTTTGTGTTATTGTTTAGATTATTTTGACATTTTGTTTGCTATTTTTTTTTACATTCTCAACAACAATCACATCAGACAGATTTTATTTGTCTGTCCGACCAACAACCAACCAGCAGCAACAGAAATGTTCTTTTATTTGTTTCAATCCCAAATAACAAAGAACAACTCAAACTTAACTCAATTCCATTGTTTACATGTGGTTACCACCAAAACACCAGCACACATTGAGGAACAAACGTCAATAGAATGCACCCAGTCTAGTCTGCCAGCCATCCAGCCATCCAGCCTGATGCATATCGTCTTCTCAATTCTTTCGATTGTTAGACATAAACATACCGAAATCTCAGCCGAAGATAAATAAAGAACAACAGTCAGACATAAGGATTGTTTAAGTTTGAATAAAGAATGACAGAGCATGTGAAAACAAGATGAAATAATAGGTTGGTTCGATTAGAGATTTCCAATTTATAAAGTTCCCTGGTCGACTCCTTCTAGTACTTCCGCAGCATAGTCAAAATTGTTCAAAAAATGTGAACGGAATATCCAAAATGTATACATCCTGTTATCTTTACCAAGCATAGATAATGTCCGAAAATGGGAGCAATTGGTCCATTCCTTCTGGTACCTTCTCCATAAAGGGTAAATATTTTATAAACATGTAAATTTAATTTGAAGCGAATTGAATAATGCCATGTACAGACGAGCGTTGTTCGCTCTCTCATTCGTTGTTCGACCCTTAATTATGAAGTAATTACTTAGTTCCCCATACAAAATTGTCTGAGCGAACACCGACTTTTGTACGTTGTTCAATTCGAATCACTCTCTGAATAACCAAGAAATTTGTCCCATCCCTAACAATTGAGAGTATTTATCGAAAATAAATTAATTTCGACAGTTTGAAAATATTTATGAAATTTTCAAACTTTTTCAGTAAAATTGAAAATCATGAATGAAAAGTAAAAAATTGTATAGTTTTTATATATGCAACAGGATGTAAATTTTGTTTTCTACATAATGCAATATGCATTTCTTTTCCTTTGGTTCTAATTAGCGTACAAAACAAGAAACAAATGTGGGGCAACTCAAAGAAAAAATTCTCCAAATTTGTATATGTGACAGTATGTGACATTTGAATTGAGAAAATATAAAAATGTATTAAAAACAACAACATTTTCAGAAAAAATTAAAAACATGAATGAAAAGTAAATAGATATGGGTTCATACTATATTCAGGAGAAAGAGAATTATTTTTTCTCTTTAGATCCCTATGTAATTCACTAAAATATGTTATACTTTTGGTGTAAAACAAGAAACAAAAAGTTTGAAATTAAAAACTCTGATGACATGAATTATGAATAGTGTTGTATGAACGGGTTAATTCATGTACGTAATTCTGAGAGCGAACTACGTTGTTCGGTTGACCGTCAGAACATGGCATAACCTATTTCATCAACATTAAATCCGAAAAGTCTTTGATAAACACTTACAACTTATATAAAGCGAATAACAAACCCTGTGAGTAATTCCGAAGACCTTCGCAAACCATAGGCTAAGGGAATATACCTGTCGGCAACACCGACTGACACTATTTTACTTGTTATACCCTTCACCACACTGTGGTAAAGGGTATTTTGTCTTTGTGCATATGTTTGTAACAGGCAAAAGGAATCGAGATAGACCCATGGTTCTTTTTGAGAATACACATAGAATCGCTTTCTGAATCGATTTATGCTTGTCCGTCCGTTCGTCCGTCTGTTGATGTTAAATTGTAAACAAAGTACAGCTCGCATTTATAATCCGATTTGAATGTAACTTGGCACAAGTGGAGAAAATTGGTTCAGAATTAAATATAGCTCTCATATATATTTTCGTCCGATTTTAAATAAATTGTGCACCAAAGTCCCTGAAAATCATTCAATCTACACGAATTTTGGCACAGCGTATTGAAATAAGTCTAGAATGATGTGTGCTAAGTTTCGTAAAAATTGGTTCAGATGTTGGTATAGCTCCCATATATAGTTTCGCCCGATTTTAGGTAAATGGTGCACCAAAGTCCCTGAAAATCATTCGATTTGCACGAATTTTGGCATAGCGGAGTAATTAAATCTAGAATTACGTGTGTAAATTTAGTGGAATTCGGTTCAGATTAAGGTATAAATCCAATATATATTTTCGTGCGATTTTTTGTACAAAGTGCGCCAAAGTCCCTGAAAATCGTTCAATTTGGACGAATTTTGGCACAGCGTACTGATTTAACTCTAGAATGATGTGTGCAAGGTTTCGTGAGATTCGGTTCAGATGTAGATATAGCTCACATATATATTTTCGTCCGATTTTAAGTAAATGGTGCACTTAAAATCCATAGCTATTGACACAACGTACTCAAATTAATATAAATTAATCGCTGGCAAGTTTCCTTGAAATCAGTTCAGATATAGATTTATCATAGCTTCCATATATAATTACACCCTACACAACTGTGTTGTCAGGGTATTATAGCTTTGTGCAGCTCCAAAAGTTTGTAACGCCGCGATATATTGGTCCTAGACCATCCTTTAAGTATTCCAATGATGCCCATTATAATTTGTAAACACGATACAGGTCACAGTTGTGGACCAATATTCACGAAATTTTGCATGTAGGATGGGTTCTGGCCAATGAAGACCCCTATTGTTTTTGATAAAAATCGGTTACTATTTAGTGAATGAAATGGACCGAATACTTAATTTTTGTCGGTTTTTCTGTTCGCTCTAGAGGCCGTAGTTACGATCCGAACATCGCGAAATTACAGATAAGCATGCCTGTTTTGATAAAGATCGGTCAATATTTAGCGGGTCAAAGGGACCCTGATTTTTGTGTGAAAAATGAAATTTTACATGGAGAAGGGGATTGGGCCAAAGAATAAGCATGCCTGTTTTGATAAAGATCGGTCAATATTTAGCGTGAAAAATGACAATATTTGTATTTTATAGCGTATATATTTACTCCTGAAGGACATGGACTCGAGAAGTTCATATTATATCCAAGATCATTGGTTGACCTTTAAATTGATACCAATTATATTGTCGTATGTACTCGGATGTGGGAGTTACACTTAAATATGTACAGGTGTTTACGTACTCAGATATTATTTTGTAACCCATTACCACAGTAGAGACCGGAAATATAGCGCTGATCGCTTTTAAATTTTCCATGAGGTTCCGGTTATGGCCAAGGACAACGCCTATAACTTTCGGTGATGATCAGATTATAATTATTGGATGAAGTGGAGCGAATACTTAATTTTTTGGTATTTGTTCGAGTCGATGCCAGAACAACACTACACAACCCACGGTGAAGGGAACCTGGACAATTAAATAGAAGGGCTGTACTGAATGTGATTAGTAATATTCGAAAAATATGTCCGCAGAAAGTTAAAATTTCGTGGTAGTTGTGTAGGGTATCGTATGGTCGGCCCCGTCCGACTATACTGCTCCGCTCACTGGTTTCGACTTATTCTTGTTAATTGTACACCAAATAATAAATGGGTGTCTGATTGAGATTAAATTTTAAACGGTACATAGGTTGCACAATGACATGTGTAGGGATAAATGTTAGTCGGTTAAGACATAGATTATAATGACAGATTTAACTTCGTCCAATTGCATGTCAATGTACCTTCAAAAAGGCGACATCTTTTAGGATACATATGGAGAATATTCCCAAAGTGGTGAAGGGTATGATATAGTCGGCCAAGTCTGATTTTACTACTTTCCTTACTGGTTTTTTATTGCATGTCATCAGTCAGATCAAATAGGGAATATTTTTGTTAAACAAGCCATTATCGACCGGCTTGAGCTCTTATGTTAACAGTACTTTATAAGCCTTAAAACCCAAGTCATATAATGAAGTTTTACACAAATTTACCTAGAACGACGAGTATTGAGTTTTTTCCTAAGAAGCTGAGGAACATATTTGAATTTGATATTTGAATTTTAGATCCTCAAAATGTTTATACCCTACGTTAGAGTCCAGTGTATATTAAAAATGTAAATTTTCAACCGAATTCGGACCCACAAACCTTATGTTCACATTCGGGATCTTCAATACTATGTACTGTTATCGGTTTCTACTTATAGCGAGTAGGCTCCGAATGTGGCACACAGCTGCATTTGTAAAGTCGCCTCGGGTTGTAGTAGTCGACTCGGGTTGTAGTTGTCGGCTCGGGTTGTAGTAGGTGGGGTCCTTCGTTCTAACCCCTTCTGAAACGGGAAGAGTTATATAGAAGCAAACGAGTCGCAGAAGCGAACGAATTGCTGGATGCGAACGAATCGCAAGAAGCGAGTTAGTCAAGGGGGCGAACGAGTCGCAGCAAGCGAACGAATCGCAGGAAGCGAACGAGTCCCAGGTCGAAGGCTTCAGCTATGTTTGGTACAATGTAATGTGACGATATTTTCATGACTGTTCATTGTTCTCTTATCTACTTATTATGGTTGCACAGTGTGTTGCTTAAATGTAGGAATCCTGGTATTATATTAACGAGAGGTATATAATAAAGTGGTGTGAAATGTAGCGGTCAGTTGTATTATCGCGTTTCTAAGAGTTTCATATTCTTAAAAATTTAACTAAAACATCCCATAAAATTAAACACAATTGAGTCAGTTAATTTATCAGCTGGCCTACTATAGGAGCTATGTCTGAACCGATTTAAATAAAACATGACATAAACTAAGATCACAGTCGATTTACAACAAATCTGTTCTCACTGCTAATAGGTGTTTATAAAAAATTGTTTTCATATTTTTCCAATTTTTGGTATTTTGAGCCCTGGCTCTTTATCAATATATTTCATTTTTGGTATAACGTTCCACCTCAATAAGAATGTCTGCACTTTATTTCTAATATTGATATTGACATATTTGATATGCGATAATAATATACACGTTTTTGAAGTTTAAAACAAACTCTCAACTACATTTGTACACATGCAAACAACTGACGTTTGAAAACGTTATTCAAAGTTCTTCTTTGAAAAAGCAAAGAAAAAATATCGTTCGATTGTTTGAAAATGGAGGAAGAAAAAAATATATAATATATTTATTATGACAATTTTTTCATATATGAATATATTTAAATATACCAACAAACATGTATACAATAATTTATCAGATCGATTTTATGCAATGTGTATTAAAAAAGAAAGGAGATAAAAATTTTTTAATAGTTTAAACTATGCAATAAAATTGAGCTCATGATCCGGGGGTTGGACAATTCCTTATGACGATGAAGTCCCTTCGTGAATATATGAAGAACTCTAAGGGACAAAATCGACAATTTTCGATGAAGTTTTTGAAAAAAAACCCTTTTGCATTATATATTATTCTACCCTCCACCATAACGTGGTGTGTATACGAAATTTGTCATTCCGTTTGCTAATATTCACCTGAAATCCCATAAAGTATATATTCTGGATCAGGATAACATTATATGTCGATTTGAAATCACGATAGAGATCGCAATATTTTAGATAGAGCTCTGAAGTTTTGCAAAGACATTGTCAGTACTCTTATGAGATATATCGGTCCACTGTACTCCCAATATTCGGTATTATGGTGATTTTGGACACGTTTTCAGACGGATTGGCCGTAATTTGTATTTCCGGGTTCTCATTGGGTTTCATATCTTCGTACTAAAAATTATTAATATTGGCCCATAGAATGGAACCATCCAATATTCGGTATTTTGGGGATTTCGGACACGTTTTTCAACCGAATTGCCTGTAATTTGGTGTCAAATTTCATTACCAAAAATTATCAATGTGGATTTCCGTTTTGTACCCATATAACGATGGCATTTTTAGAATTTAAAACCTAGTTGCCTCGCGACTTTTTCGGTATATTCAAGGTGCTATCGCTTTTTCCTATACATTTTACACATTTTGAAAGTCAACCTCTTGATGGAGGGTATAAAAAGTTCAGCCTGTACGAACTTAAAATCCTTTTTATACCCTACACAACTGTGTTGTGATGAGCAGCCCCAAAAGTTTGCAATGACGCGAAATATTGGTCCTAGACCCACCTTTAAGTATACCGATCGTCATATCTCGACTAGCTGAGTCGATCTAGACATGTGTGTCCGTCCGTCTGTCCATTATAATTTGTAAACACGATACAGGCCACAGTTATGGACCAATCTTCACGAAATTTTGCATGTAGGATGGGTTCTGGCCAATGAAGACCCCTATTGTTTTTGGACAACGCCTATAATTTTCGGTGATGACCAGATAATAATTTTGGAATGAAGTGGACCGAAAACTTAATTTTTTGTGTTATTTTCGAGTCGATCTATAGACTACAAATGAAAGCCGAACACCACAACACAACCCATGACTGAATACTCGTAATATTCGGAAGATATGTCAGTGTAAGGACAATAGCTGGACAATAGCTGTACTGAATACTCTTAATATTCGGAAAATATGTCAGTGTAAGGAAGAGGTGCTGTTTACCTCTAATCGGGTAAGAGGGTGCAAATATCACGAAATATTGCCCAGGCTCGGAATATACATCCGCAGAAAAATTTGAGTTCCATGGTAGTTGTGTAGGGTATCGTATGGTCGGCCCCGTCCGACTATACTGCTCCGATCACTGGTTATTTGTTATTATCTTTCGATTTCCACGAAATTTGGCACGGCGCACTAAATTAGGTCTAGAATGATGTGTGTTAAGTGTCCTGAAAATCGTTTCAGATTTAGATATATCACCCATATATATTCTCGACCGATTTAATGTAAATGGTTCACCAAAGTCTCTGTATATCTTTCGATTTGCACGAAATTTGGCATAGCGTTTGGAGTGAGTCTAGAATGATGAATGTAAAATTTCTTGAAAATCGGTTCAGATTTAGATATAGCCCCCATATATTTTTTCGCCCAATTTTATATAAATGGTATACCAAAGCTCCTACATATCTCGATTTGCACGAAATTTGGCACAGCGTACTGAATTGAGTCTAGAATAATGTGTGTAAAATTTCTTGAAAATCGGTTCAGATTTAGATATAGCTTCCATATTTATTTTCATCCGATTTTAAGTAAATGGTGCACCAAACTCATCATGTTTGTTATATTGACATGCAGTTTTGAACAACGTATAAAATTGAGCATAGAATGACGTAATTGCGTTCTGTAGAAGTTCATATATAGTCCATACATATTTCCGACCGAGTTCGTGTTAACTGGGCTCTAAATATTCAACGGGTGCTCGATTGATATTTTTTTGAAATCGATTTTCATACTTTTGTCACGAATGGCATGTTTATCGATTGATCTAAGTCGGTTCACATTTAGATAAAGATCATGTTAATGGCCCTTCTGTTAGGATCCATCTGCATTTAATAAACTCATAGTGGTGAAGGATATGTAGTCGGCCACGTCCAACTTTACTATTTTCCTTACTGGTTAATATTCGGTACTTGTAAATACCACCATAGTATGGGGGTATATTAATTTTGTTTTTCCGTTTGTAACTCATCGAAATAATAATTTCCGATCCTATAAAGTATATATATTCTTGATCAGCGTAAAATTCTAAGACGATCTAAGCATGTCCTTATGTCCGTCCGTCTGTTGTAATCACTCTAGCGTCTAAACTAATTGAGATAGATCGCCAAAATTATGCACAGAGTCGTCTTTTGTCTGCAGGGAGGTCAAGTTCGATGATGGGCTATATCGGTCCACGTTTAGCTATGCCTGTATAAGGGTACCCCCAAATTTTCGGTATTTTGGGGTTCTTGAGCCCGTTTTTCAACCAAATTCGCTGAAATTTGGTACATTGAGTTCCTATTGAGTACCAAATTCCCCCACTTAAAATTATAAATATAGGTCCACTTTTTCTTGTAGCGCCCATATAAGGGTACCCCCCAATTTTTAGTTTTTATGGAGTTTTGACCGGACTTTTTTACCGAATTGCCTATAATTTTTTATTACCAAATCTCTCTACACAAAATTATATATATAGGTCCATTTTTTCGGGTAGCCCCCATAGTATATAGGATACTCTTTACTCGAAATTGTCCGTTTATACCTTTTATAGTATGGAATTGTAAGATGATTTAGTCGATTTACCATCTGTTGTAACCATTCTTCCTTTGTAGGATATCGAGATAATAAACTAGTATGTCAGGTTCGAGAATGATTATATCGGACCGCTTTTGGGCGTAGTCCCTATATAAAACCAGTCGGCTTTAATTTGGGTCTTTGGTGCACTATTTACTCAAAATCGGATGAAACCATATATGGGAGCTATACCTAATTCTGAACCGATTTCCCCAATTTTCAATTGTGTTTGTCCTAAGGCCATATACATGAACTGTGCGAAATTTATCCAAATTGGATCATAAATGCGACCTGTCTTTGGTTACAATTTAACATGGACGGACAGACGGACGGACATGGAAAAATAGACTCAGAAAGTGATTATATGGATACTATCAAGAGGAAACATTTGCCTATCTCGTTTCCTTTTGCCTGTATCAAACATATGCACAAAGACGTAGCACCCTGTATCACAGTGTGGTGAAGAGTATTAAAATTAGCTTCGAAATTGAGATATATCGATCCTTAATTAGGCATAACCCTTCATATTATAAAACTCCAAATATTCGCTAATTCCTACACAATGTTGTCAATATTGGTCCCGCTTTAGGTATGCCTCATATAACATTGTCCTCTAAATTGCAGTATTTTGAGGATTTTATACAAATGTTTCACCCTACCATGCGTTCATAATATAGGTCAACATTTTTGGGTTTTGAGTTTTTAGGAAAACCCCCAATCAAATTGCTGAAATTTGTATTTGGTCTACATTATGGTTTGCAACAATCGATTGGTAGAATTGTCGTTATAGGTCCACTTTTTGGTATGTTTCCCATATTTTCATTTCACGTAACTGTACGTATTCCTATGGTGGAGGGTATCGAGACGAGAATTTATTATATTAGAAAATGAATGAAGATATAGTAGTGTTTGAATACAATTAGTTTTGACACATAAATCTATTTGTTTTTCTTTTAAAGTACATACAATTATTTTAAATTTTAATATTAACACCATGCAGAGTACCTGTCGTGTTCATATAAAGACAAACATATAAATATACAATTTTTTCCTTTATAATTAAAAATTTTGTTTTTAATTAAAAATTTGCATGTCTACATTAAATCGTATATATATATATATATATATATCCTTTGCATATGCAATAGTACACATACAGGTATATGCATATACATATACGTTGTTGTTCACACTCACACAGAATAACATGATATTAATAATTAAAAATTCAATTAAAATTTTTATTACTGCCACATGTTGCAATGTGTTGTTTTCGTGTTTCTCTCTCTGTTCATTGCTTCTATGACTCTTTTTTTATATTTTGTTCATAAACCGTTAACATTGGCATTGAAATCAAATTGTCTGTCCTTGTTCCCGATTTGGTTTTTTACGTCCCTTTTGTCATCAGGAAGCATAAAATGTCATCATTGACAGCAAAGACATCGTTGTGGAATGACTGAACGGATGACTGAATGAAGTGATACAAAAATACATGATGGTCTTAAATTAGCTTAGATTGCGGTGTGTTGTGTTGATATACTTATGAATGTCGATATGAATGTGTGAACAAACACTTGCAAGTCATGCACATACACACACACATGTACACTTTCTCTAATTGTTGCCACACGACATGACAATTTACACAACAAAATGTTCACTTGATGACTTTGTGGACATATGACGCTCGAATGCATATTAACAGATGTCGGTACAAATTATTTTCTATGTGTGCGAGTGTGAGTCTGCCCCAACGTTAGAAGGTTGGTTTGGGGGAGAGGAGGGCTAGCAATTACATCTTATATGATTGCACGTACTATCTGAGAATTTTGGGGGACTAATGTATATAATTTAATGGGGATATTGTATTTATTTTTTTGAATTCCGTAAATGCTTCCACTGCGTACTCGTTAATTGTCGGAAGAGGGTTTTTAAATACAAATTACTTAAAAAATGAATAGAAAATTTTGTATGCTTAAGATGAGGATTATCTGACAGAAAACTTGGTTTAGTACCTGGAAAATGTACCATTGAGTTATAACTAAATTCCTTCTTTTTCCCACACATCAGATAAATAACTATAGCATGGCGGTAGTCCTATTAGCCCAAAATGTACATGAAGATCAAAGAGGCTTACCTAACTAAAGGAGTACTTATCAGAGAAGTATAGAACACATATTGTGCTGCGCCGGATTTCATGATTGGTCCTGACCTTTGGAACATCAGGTAGATATATCCCAGAAAACGTATTAACATATACTAATAATAATAAATATCACACCAGGAGAGGCGCGTGGTCCCGATCTTTGGAACATCAGCTATGACGGAATTCTACAAATAAATTGACCCATTAGAAAACTTTTCTAATTGGACAAGGTACCCCTTTATGGGTAATATAGCAGGGGAATGTGGGCAGATAGGTTTCATATTCGGACATGAACAGCATTATATTGTGCGAAGTTTTTAGCCAAACATCGGAGTCACATTTCACATGATATTGTATATTTGTTATTCATCATGTTAATGACTATTTTGTGGATGAGCATACATCTGTTCAGAAATGGTTATTATATGTCTATGTTAGATATGTTAGATATTGAGGATATGCATAGAATCACATTTTGAGCAGATTAATGCATGTCAGTCCGCCCGTCTGTTCATGTTAAATTGTAAACAAAGTACAGGTAGCATTTATGTTTCGAATTGGATGGAATTTGGCACACATAATTTATTTGGCTCAAGGACAAACGAAAATCTGTTCAGATTTGCAAACAGCTCCAATATATATTTTCCTCCGTTACGATTTGCTTAGTTTTGTTTTCACTTGGGTCACCCATAAGATTTTGGTGATTTTTCCTGCCCCCTCATTTCCCCAAAGGGTTTTGTGGGTCTCATTCGTCCACTTCCTCATTTCTTGGCGTGTTTCGCTAAAGGGTTTGGCGGTATTCACATCTCTTGTGGGTAGTGCAGTAGCACTCCTGGCTAGATGATTTGTTATCTTAAGAGTCAATTTATGGTAGTTATCCACAGGAGCGGTGACAAAATCCCTCCCTGGGGTGTTCCCTGACCTACTTTGTCTCTGAATGTTATGTCATGTATGATACAGCTAATCCATCTAGTTAACCCAGCCTATGATTCCCCGGTCAACTTGAAAGGCATTCCTTCAATGTCAATGCATACCGCTAAGGAATACATCTTCTCAGCGAAGGTGCCCTTAATATAGTGTACTACCTCATGTAAAGCGGTTTTCACTGATCTCCCCTTTACACACACATGTTGTTTGTATTTCAGCGTATCATTGGGTATAATGTTCTTTATCATGGTGTCGATTGTACGTTCCAAGGTTTTAAGTTGGAAAGAATTTAGGCTTATTGGCCGATATGATTTTGGTGTAGTTTGCCTTGCCGGGATTTCGGTGTGTACGTCAAGTTTAAGCATGCATTAAATGTGCGGATAGATGTGGTGATAAATGTAACGCGGGGAACACGTTATCCGGTCCTGCCGCTTTCAATGGTGAGAATCTGTTTAAGGCGTCTAACACCATTGACTTGTCAATTCAGACATAGTCCATATATATGTTCAAAAGACTTCACGTTAATTGGGCTCCAATTAATCAATCAGTTGATATTTGCTTTAAATCGACTTACATTATTTTGTCCCTTAGTAAACAAATGACTCTATATTTTTACCTTTCCCCTCACTGTGGGTACAGGGTATTATGTCTTTGTGCATATGTTTGTAACAGGCAGGAACAGGAATCGAGATAGACCCATGATTTCTTTTGAGAATATGCATAGAATCACATTCTGAGTTGATTTATGCATGTCCGTGTTAATGTTAAATTGTAAACAATGAATAAGTCGCATTTATAATCCGATTTTGATGAAATTTGGTACAGCTCATTTATTTGGCCCAAGTACGAATCCTATTGAAATTGGAGGAAATCGGTTCAGATTTAGATATTGCTTCCATATATATTTTCGTCCAATTTTATGTTAATGGAGTACCAACGTCCCTGTATATCTTTCGATGTAGACGGAATTTGGAACAGCGTATTAGATATAGATATAGGTCCCATATATATTTTCAACCGATTTAATGTAAAAAGTGCACCAATGTCCCTATATATCTTTAGATTTGCACGAAATTTGAATTGAGTATAGAAAGATGTGTGCTACATTGAAAATCGGCTCAGATTTATATATAGCTCCCATATATATTTTCGTCCGATTTTAGGTGAATGGTGCCCCAAACACCTAATATTTGTCAAATTGACATACATTTTTGCACAACGTATAAAAGTGAGACTAGAATGACGTTATTGAATTTTGTTGAAATTGGTGCAGATGCAGACATAGCATCCATATATATTTCGACCTGGTGTCTAATTGAGATTACATTTTGAACAGTGCGGCATACCGAAAAGCGTGTATTAAGTTTGCTTTAAGGGAACCCCACCCATTCTCGATTTTAATTTTTCAAGATTTTCAATGGGCTGGTAAATCAATACCAATGCCTTTTAATGTTTGTAACTTTGCACATATATAATTGAAGATTTAAAAGAGAAGAAAAATAATTTACAACAAATTTTTGTTATTGTTTTTTGTAATTAAAGAAAAGTCCTTATTTTTGATGGCGGGCATGATAACTCTTCACTGGAACATCGGAATCCGAAAATTCCAACGGTGTTAGAAAGAGTACATGTCTGGCTCTCGTATGAACTAGGATTATTGACTTCGGTCTAAAATTAACAAAATGGCGGACCTTTGAAAAAATATTTTTGGAAAATCACCGATTTTTGACCAAAAACCTAGTTAAAAAATAAGGAAGATCTTCACCGATTGGCTTTATTCTAGTTCATACGATAGCGATACACTCACAAACAAACGTGTAAAAATTTGGAATCGATTGGTTTAATAGTTTTTGAGTTATCGTGCCCGCCATTCGCAAAAGAGAAAAACGCGTTTAAAGTTTGAGAAGCCCTTTAGCCGTCACTTGATGCTGACACAATAAATCGGCTATATCTGCAAGAGTTCTTGAGATTTTCACTTGAAATTTTGTAGGGACATTCTTGAATTAGTGTAGATTCGAATTAAATCAAAAAAAAATTAGACCCCGAGAATGGGGGGTCCCCTTAATTCGATTTAAATAAGTTGGTCCAATTATACGCAAACGACTCTAAATCTGCCTGAATGAAATTAAATTTAGCATAGGTTTCAAAGTGGCCTGTGTAAGGATTGATGTTAGTCGGTTCACATAGAGATAAATATCACATATTAAAATTCGTTCAATTACATGTCAATGTCCCTTCGAAAAGCTGACGTCTGTTAAGATGTATATGTAGAATATACCCAAAGTTCTGAAGGGAATCATATAGTCGGCCCCGTCCGACTTTGCTAATTTCCGTACTGTATTTTATTTATTTTTTATTATTTGTATAGTTATGAAAAGTATATACAATATGATAAGCCTACCAATTAGTTTATGGTTAACTCCCATTAAACTCCCATTGACCCATTGACAATATTCGCCATTTGAATTCGGCAACCCTGATTCTGCTAAATATAGTTTCCAAAAATTCCAAATTTTATTTATCTTCATATATTAATTAATTTTAACTCTTCTTTCGAATATCTATTTTTTCGAACTTATTGTTTATATATTTTTTTAAGCCTTACTTGCCTGCCACATTGTTTGTAGGTATTTTTTCAATCAAAAATTTTTGTTTTCGGTTTATTTTTACAGTTTATGATTTTACGTTCAATTTCATACGTGTGTCATTGTTTTTTGTCACTTGTTTTTACTGTCATATATTTGACACGTCATTTATGTTTTCGTTTGAACGTGTCACACATGTTCTGCAGTTTTAAATCGACTTTGTTTCTGTTCTGTTTTTATTTTTTTGGTTGCTAATATTTTGGATAAGAGCTTTCGTTTATATAAGCCAAACAGAATTAATTTTTATTCATGACAATATGCAATGTGTGGGCTCATATATACAGTCTGGGGTCATTGTATGAGGATTGTATTATAGGGACTGCAAGGTCCTTTAAAGAGATGCTTATAGAAAAAGTGATTCCAAATTTAAAAATGTAATTTTCACAGAATGTAACTTACATACCGCCAAACAAATCACCCTGCTAAATGTTGTTAATATTCTAGACATTCCTAATGCCATGCCCTGATCGTACACCACCATAACATGGATTTGGTTTATTCATCATTCCGCCGTGTATTAAGCGATGTATGGCATGGGTGTTGATGGTGGCGTCATGTAAGAGAGTCATAAACACTTTCATAAAATTTTGTAGGTGTTGTATTTTTTTTGTCGCTTTTCGTGTAATATTTGAGGGAGCATAATCCGTCGCACACACACCGGTCATACACGGTGTATATTTGTGTTCGTGTGAGCATTTGAGGGGAAGTGAATGTCATTGACGATGACAATTTTCCGTTATGTTATTGGCCCCCTTTTGTCTATGGCTCTACATATTGTTGTCCAACGGAGGTGGGGTGCTACCGATGCTATGAAAATGCGTTAACATTGGTGCTCCCTTTTTGCCGGTATTTTGTTCGTTTTGTTGTTGTTTTCGTAGTCGTTTTGACCGGATTTCATACTATGTTAGTATCCATTTATATGCCAGTGACTTTTTCCATATTGCCGTTGTGTTGGTAATAAAATATTTAATTTAGTTTGCCACATTGGCAGGAATATTGTTGTTGATGTTATTGATGATGGATGGACTGCGTTTTTTTTCTTTCTCTGACATCCTGGACTTTTATGCATAACCAGTCATTTTAGGTAATTTTACTTCATTTTTGGGAAATGTATTAAATATAGTGCTACTTTTTTTAAGAAATATTAAATTTGTAAAAAATCCAAAATCTAACCCATGCCGATTTACGATCGATGTAAAGTTCTCAATATGTTGTGACTAGGGTATCTCCGGAAAAGATTGGCATATAGGGCTGAAATGTAATGAAATTGAAAAAGTAAAAATTCGAAATAGGGGTTCATCGGCACATGTTTTGATACAGACAACAACAATATATCCGTCAGATCTTAATGAATTTTTTTCAAGATGTTATTATTAGGAGTAAGGTGGGAATAGTTTCGATGGCTAATGAAATTGGACAGAAGAACATATTACGTGCTAAGGTTGCACTTTCCTAACCACTTACGGTTAGGAATGATGTTGTAAATTAAAGCGGGTTCCATTGTTGAAAAGACGCCAGAACTGGACAGCGACACAGGAGATGCTCAATTGAATCCGTCTCCTCCTCGTCAGCACAGAATCTGCAGTAATCAGTAACATCATGGCCCCATTTACTGATAAAGGCCCTAATATGATAGTATTGACTCCTGTCATTACTATAATTTCAGCTTTGCTCAGGTTCTACAGTGAGTTAGTACTCTATTTGATAGAGTCGGCCAGATAGATCTTGACACATTGCACTAGGTTGTTCATTGCACCTAAGTTCCGAAAAGGATTACAGATGGGTGGTTTGCTTGAGCAATTGATAGCTAGATATGTAGATTGAAATCCTCGTCTAGCTAATTCGTCTGATTTTTCATTACTCATGATGTCACGGTGTTCTAGTACCCAACATAGCCGATAGCTGTAAGTGAGTGTTTCCAAAACTGATCTACACTCGAGGACGACTTCAGATTGGTTATTGCAGGATTTGATGGCTTTAAGAGCCGCCTGACTATTCATAAAGATAGTCACCGGTTCAACAATATCTGCATCCATACTTTTTATCAATTCCGCTGCCTTCCAAATAGCGAAGATTTCAGCTTAGAAAACACCGCAGTCGCTTTCCAGCTTGTAGGTAAGCTCAAGGCCTAGCCTTTTACTGTAGACGCCAGCCTCTGTACATTCTTGCGTCTTGGGTCCGTCTGTATAAAAAGCCAGACCGTCCAGAGAAGGGTTGCTACGGTGCCAGTCGTCTTTACTATGGATAACGACATCTATATCGTCAAATCTCAGGACTGGTGATATATAGTCGCTTAGTTTTACGCGTTGGTCCAATGTCATACCTAGTTCGTTCAGGATACATTCATGCCCGTAGGTACAGTCAGTTTCGAAATATATTTTGTCCTAGTAGCCTTAGTGCACTACGCGCTGCCTGACACTTAATGCTGAGACACAGAGGCCTTAAGATCAGCATTGCGTTCAGAGCTGCTTGTGGGGTGCTTCTCGCGGCTCCAGTTATTAGAATCGAGGCGGCTTTGTTTAGTTTGCTGGATGTTGACTTGTGGCGCAAGCAGTGCCACCAAACAATCGAACATTGGTGAAGGGTGGGCCTTACCACCGTGTTATACAACCAGTGTATAGTCGATGGTTTTGGCCCCCCAGCTTTTCCCAATGGAGTTCTTGCATGCATACAGTGCAATATGCCTTCTCTTCGCCCGTTCCTCGGCGTTCCAATTCCATCGTAATTGACAGTCCATAATTATGTCAATGTATTTTGCTTCGAGCGACAGATAAAGCTGTCCTCCATCCAGTGATGGTGGAGCAAAGATGCCGAGCATACGTTTCATAGTGAACATTACCAGTTATGTCTTTGTTGGATTTACTCCAAGGCCGTTAGCCTTGGCCCAGCGTGAGGGTGACGATAAGGTTCTTTGCATAAGCTCCGAGACTGTTGACGGACAATTTCCCGAAATCAATATCACCACGTCGTCCGCATAGGCTACGACTTTGATACCTTTCCCATCCAGTTCCATCAGAATATTGTTGATTACCAATTGTCATAGCAGTGGAGAGCAACCCGCCCTGAGGAGTACCTCTTGCTACTGTTTTCCTGATTTTCGTATTCCCTACATTTGAATTTATAATTCTGCTATTTACCATTTTATCTATCCAACAAGTAGGAATGCTAACTAGAAAGCCTCTTTCTGTATCTAGAAAGGCGGCCAACGTAAAGTTCGATTTTTCTATATTCCTCTCAATATAACTTACCGCCTCATTCAGTGCAGATTCCACAGACTTACCTTTTATATATACGTGCTGTGAATTGCTAAGAGAGGTGGTGTCTACACAACTCCTAATCTCCAGGTCGGTCAATCTTTCGAGAGTCTTGAGGAGAAAGGATGATAGGCTAATGGGTCTATAGTCCTTTGGTGCAGAGTGACTTGGTTTACGCACTTTGGAAATGTAAGTAACCTTTACCTCGTTCCATAGACTCGGAACGCACCAGAGAGTCAAGCTAACCATATAGATCTTCTCAAGGATCAGATATATACTTGACGAAACAAATTGAAGCATCGCCGGTGTGATACAATCTGGCCCTGGTAATTTATATTGTTTGAATGTGTTACCTGCCCAGCATATCTTATTTCTGCTAACCACCTTGCCAATGACATCCAAATCTATAATCGCAAGAGGTTGAGTATCATCACATTCAATGTTGATGGTATCAACATCTTTGCGACCTAGGAAATGGGTTTCTGCTAGGAGGTTAATAGTCTTAGAACAGTTCGTCCACGCTCCACCTTGTTTGTGGATACTCCCGATAGATTTCGGATCCTTGGATAGTAATCTTCGAAACCAGGCAGCGTCGTTGACTCCTTCTATCGACTCACAGTTATATTTGTTGAAACTTGTTTTATAGGAGTTCCAGTCAATATCGCGTTTTGAGCTATGTTGTACATTCGTCTGGTCACTGTCCTGAGCTCACTAAGATCCCTGTTCCACCTTACTGGCGGTCAGGTTTGCTTATGACAGCGGAGAAGGGCGTCTGTATAATATAAACCAGTAAGGAAAGCAGTAAAGTCGGACTGGGCCGACTACATGATACCCTTCACCACTTTGGGTATATTCTACGTATGTATCCTAACAAACGTCACGTTTCTGTTATATATCTATATCTGAACCGATATTAGTTAATATTGCTAGAGACTAATCTATATTACTTCAGTACGTTGTGTCACTCGGCCTAGCTAGGGATCTTTTCATAAAAAAATTCGCGCAAATCCAAAGATATATAGGGACTTTGTGCACCAATTACATAAAATCGGACGAAAATATGTATGGGAGCTATATCTAAATCTGAACCGATTGTCACGAAACTTAGCACACGTCATTCTAGACTTAATTCAGTACGCTATGACAAATTTCTTGCAAATCGAATGATTTTCAGGAACTTTGGCGCACCAATTGCCTAAAATCGGATGAAAATATATATGGGAGCTATATGTAAATCTGAACCGATTTTAACGAAAATTAGCACACATGATTTTAGACGCAATTCAGTACGCTGTAACAAATTTCGTGCAAATCGAAGGATATAAAGCGACTTTGGTGCACTATTTACCTAAAATCGGGTGAAACTATATATGAGAGCTATATCTACATCTGTAACGATTTTCAAGAAACTTTGCACACATCATTCTAGACTTAATTCGGTATGCTATGCCAAAATTCGTGCAAATCGAAAGATTTCCAGGGACTTAAATGGACTATGTACCTAAAAGCGGGCGAAACTATATATGGGAGCTATATCTAAATCTGAACCGATTTTCACGAAACTCAGCACATATCATTCTATATTTAATTCAGTACGTTCCAGGGACTTCAATGGACTATGTACCTAAAATCGGGCGAAACTATATATGGGAGCTATATCTAAATCTGAACCGATTTTCACGAAACTCACCACATATCATTCTATACTTAATTCAGTACGTTCCAGGGACTTCAATGTACTATGTACCTAAAATGTACCTAAAATCGGGCGAAACTATATATGGGAGCTATATCTAAATCTGAACCGATTTTCACACAACTCAGCTCATATCATTCTATATTTAATTCAGTACCTTATGCCAAATTTCGTGCAAATCGAAAGATATATGCGGTCTTTGGTGCACCAATTACCTAAAATCGGACAAAGATATATATGGGAGCTATATCTAAATCTGAACAGATTTTCACGAAACTTTGCACACATCATTCTATACTTAATTCAGTACGCTATGCCAAAATTCCTGCAAATCAAATGATTTCCATGGACTTTAGTGGACTATATCCCTAAAATCTAGCGAAACTATATATGGGAGCTATATCTAAATCTGAAACCATTTTCACGAAACTTTGCACATATCATTCGATACTTAATTCAGTACGTTATGCCAAATTTCGTGCAAATCGAAAGATATAAAGGGGCTTTGGTACACCAGTTACCTTAAATCTAAAACTGAACCGATTTTTTCCCAATTTCAATAGGGTTCGACATTGGGCCAAAGAAGTGAGCTGTGCCAAATTTCATCCAATTCGTATCATAAATGTGACCTGTACTTTGTTTACAACTTAACATGGACAGACAGATAGACGGACGGACATGCATAAATCGACTCAGAAAGTAATTCTATGTATATTCTCAAAAGGAACCATGTGTCTATGTCGTTTCCTTTTGCTTGTTACAAACATATGCACAAAGACATAATACCCTGTACCACAGTGTGGTGAAGGGTATAAAAAGGGACCGGCACTGAGTGTTGAAATCGTTATATTTTTAAAAGCTATACAATTTTTTTTTTCTTAGGATTATTGCGAAAACGTGTAGAGTAGTTTTAGGTTTGAATTGGACCCCTTTAGGTGTTTCCCAAGATTCCAAGAATGTTGGCCTGGGGCTTTCCAAAATACAAATTTCATTTGTTATATTTCATGAGTGTAGGAAAGTGCTTTAAATTAAATTGTTTTATTTTTCCAACAATATTTGTCCTTTAAAATATCCGTGCAAATAGTAAATAATATATCTGCTGAAATATAAAATAAATATTTTATTGACAGGACTGTAAAATACAAGCATCTACAAATGATACATGTCTGAATGCCACACTTAGTGAGGTTTTCAATTGATTTTCCTGTTGAAATGTCTGTTTCTTATCTCTCGCTTTTTATAGTACAGAAGATATGAATTGTAATTACAATCTTTCAGCCGCATAACATAAGGCCAACACAGCAACACAGCTTTCGAATAAAAATCTCAACAGATTAATTATTCGAATTTTTTGTTGATTCTTTTAAATTCTCTTATGAATTTATTTGCAATGCAGAATACCCAAATATACATACCGTGTATGTATGTACGACTGAAGATATGCTGTTGATGTTGTGTATTCATAAGGATATATACGATGAATTAAAAAAAAAAACTTCAACTGTTCAAGATTAATTGCAACAAATCATCTGTTAAAAAGTATTAAAACTGTTGAAAATTTTCAGCAATGGGATAATCAGAGACACACACGCACACATACTAACACATGTATAAGCTTACATGCATATGAATGCTGTATTCGCTTTTCTGCCAAACAAGTTGCCAGACATATTTCACTTCAGTCACTCAAAGAGCATAGCAACGAAGGAAACCACCCCAGCTAAGATAAAAATCATCATCAACAACAACAACAACAAGAGCAACAGCAGACATTTCACAAATTGCAACATCAAAAAGTGAATACTCATCCGGAAGATATAGTCCTCCAAATACGTACATTTATACCAAATACCAAAAACATAATAAAAAGATCGAGGAAAACATGAATATGAAAATTCCCATTGCCACGAAACCCCCTTTGCAATAATTTTTTGAAGTGTTTGGTTGGTTTGGTTTGGTTCGGTGATGACCAAATGCGTTCGTATTTTGGTTTTGCTTAAGAGTATCCATTTGCTTCAATGTGTTTGTGTGTATGTGTGCATATTTGCAGGCGGTTTTCCTACTGATGAAGATGTGCAACACACCATACCACCATCACACATTTAATGTGCACTTAGCCGAGAATGAGGAGCATTTATGATTGTTTATGATGAGCACAAATGGCAATATCAGCGGCCACAGCCGCACACACGCAATTGTTCACCAAAACCAACAACAAGTAAACAAATAAAAGATATAAAATAACAATAAATGATTGCGACAGGCAACGTCACTAGCACTTCTTAGGATAAGCTTCACGCCACAGGCACCGTGGTTGTTGTCGGCAAAAATATCTTAAATTTCCAAGGAACTTCTGAACAGGAATTATTCATTGGATATTGTTGATTTCTCAGTGAATTGAAAATTTCGTTTATTTTATACCCTTCACCACAAGATGAAATATATATATTAAATTTGTCATGTTACTACTCCTAGGATTATTGGTATTGAATATGGGATAAATCGGTCCACTTTTTAGAATGGACCCCAAATAACAGTACCCCTAAAGAAATCCATTAGGTCGGTCGTCAAAAATGTCGATAAAATCGGAGAAATTATCGAAGTTGAACGGCAGGGTTAGCAGTCGTAAAATCGCCCAGGAGCTAAAAATCAACCATAAACCTATTTTAAAACATTCACACAAAGCTGGATTCAAAAAGAAGCTCGATGTTTGGGTGCCACACGAATAAACAGAAAACCAGTAAGGAAAGTATAAAGTCGGACTGGGCCGACTATATAATACCCTTCACCACTTTGGGGATATTCTACATATATATCCTAACAGACATCGCCCTTTCAAAGGAACATTGACATGAAATTGAACGAACTTAAATATGCGATCTTTATCTATAAGTAAACCGACTAACAACAATTCCAACACATGCCATTCTGCAACCTAGTCCATACTTTGTAAATAGATTTAAAGCAAACTTTGCACACGATTTTTGATATCCTTCTCTGTTTAAAATGTATCAACCAGGCACCCATTGGTTTTTTGGTGTACAATCAACATGAATATGTATATATGGATATATAGGAACGTTTGTGCCCCATTTACCATAAATCGGAAAATATATATGGGAACTTTATCTAAATCTGAACCGATTTCAAGGAAACTTGCTAGATTAATTTTAATTAATTTCAGTACGTTTTGTCAATCGGCCTAGGTATGGGTTTTTAGTGCATCATTTACTTAAAATCGGACGAAAGAATATATATAAGCTATATCTAAATATGAACCAATTTCAAGAAAACTTGACAAATTATAGAAACTTCAGTACATTGTACAAAATTGTTTGCTGATCGGCCAATCTTTGGGTCTCAATGCACAATTTGAATTAAATCGGTCAAGAATATATATTCGAGCTATATCTAAATCTGAACCGATTTTCACGAAACTTGGCACACATCATTCTGGACCTAATTCACCACCCTATGCCAAATTTCGAAAAATATATAGGGACTTTGGAGCCCCATTTTACCTTAGATCGGACGAAAATATATATGGGAGCTGTATATAAATCTGACCCGACTTGGCACACGTCATTCTGGACTCAATTCAGTACACTATGCAAAATTTCGTGCAAATCGAAGGATATTTAAGGACCTTGGTGCACCATTTACATAAGATCGGACGAAAATATATATGCGAGCTATATCTAAATCTGAAACGATTTTCACGAAACTCAGCACACAACATTATGGACCTAATTCAGTACTCTATGCCAAATATAAGGGCAAATCGAGAGATATATAGGTACTTTGGTGCAACATTTATCTTAAATTGGACGAAACTACATATGGGAGCTATATCTAAATCTGAACCGAAACTTAGTACACATCATTCTGAACCTAAGTCAGTACTCTATGCAAAATTTCGTGCAAATCGGAATATATTTAGTGACTTTGGCGCCCCATTTACCTTAAATCGGACGTAAATATATATGGGAGCTATATCTAAATCTGAACCGATTTTCTCGAAACTTGGCACACATCATTCTGGACCTAATTCAGTATTCTGAGCCAAATTTCGTTCAAATCGAAAGTTATATAGGGACTTTGGTGCAGAATTTACCTTAAATCGGACCAAAATATATATGAAAGCTATATCTAAATCTGAACCGTTTTTCTTGAATTTCAATAGGGTTCGTTCTTAAGCCAAATAATTGACTTTTGCTAAATTTTATCTGAATCGGATCATAAATGCGACCTGTACTTTGTTTATAATTTAACATCTACAGACGGACAGACGGACGGACATGCATAAATCGACTCAGAAAGTGATTCTATGCATATTCTTGAACCATGTGTCTATCTCGTTTCCTTTTGCCTGTTACAAACATATGCACAAAGACATAATACCCTGTACCACAGTGTGGTGAAGGGTATAAAAATAGGATGGATCGAATTTCCATCTGTGAAGCCTTGGCCAAACGGAATGGTGACTGGAGATAAGAAATGGATCGCATATGTTAACCCTGTTCGAAAACGATCGTTGTCAAAGAGCGGTGATGCACCTCAAACGGAGGTCAAACTAGTACTAATTGCTACGCATTTGGTGGGACTGGAAAGAGATTATTAATTATGAGTTGCTTCCATATGACCAAACGCTAATTTCTGATCTCTACTGTAAACAACTGGACCGTTTGAAGATAGCAATTAACCACAAACGGCCAGAATTGGCCAACAGGAGAGGTGTCGTGTTCCACCAGGACAACGCTAGGCCGTATACATCTACAGTGACTCGCCAGAAACTTCGGGAGCTTGGTTGGGAAGTTTTAATGCATCCGTCAGTCCGGAATTGGCACGAAACGATTATCATCTTCTTCTTACATTGTAAAATTTCTTTAATGATAAAAATTGGTATCTAGGGAGGATTTGAAAATCGACTGTCAGAGTTTTTTTTTTTTTTTTTTGCAAATAGAGAGCAGGACTCCTAAGAGAGAGGTATTATGAAGTTACCTTTTAAACGGCAACAAAACGGTGCATATTTGGCCCAAATCGGACATTCTGAAGCATGTTAGACAAAGTCCTATAGGTCATATAAAAATAATGGATTTCTGTTTCGCATCCTCCTCCATTTGGAGTGCCTCTAAAATTTCTTGAATCGGTCGGGATTTTTATATGGGGATAACGTTCTTGTAAATTGTGTTCTAGTAGCCTGTTTCTGCCTTGAAACAATTACTAACACCTCGGCTGAAAATGGCTAAGGAGATCACCTTAGGTAAGACATGGAACTAAATCGAAATATTTTGAAAATATGGCGAAGGAGATCACCCTAGGTAAAAAAAGGACATAAATCAAAAGAGGTTGGAAAATATGTTTCTTACCCTCCATGGAATGCTAAATTACAACCACTATGATGTGGGGGTGAGCTTAAAACTCTCAAATTCCCGATACGATGTTGGACATTTAAAAAGGCACAATATCAAAGCATTGATGTATAAGAAACATTTTCTGCTCACGTTGTTTGTCGCCCTTCAAACAAGGGTGTCAACTTACAGTTACTTCGGTTTGAAATTCTGATAAAATCGTCAAAATATCGAATAAGCGAGCTATACAAAAACGTGAACCAATAAAACCCCTTTGCAATAGCAAACATCCTAGAATAATACCTTTAATATTGTGATCTCTATGATATGCTTAATATAAGTTATTTTGTGTTTATATTTCGCTACATTTTTCAAGTACCACTGTGCGCCATCTAGCATGGCATGGCAAGCATATACATTTTTGTTCAATGATTTTTTGTTAATGGTATCCATGCAAAATGCTTTGGCAAAGTCAGGAAGCCAGGGTGAAAACCCGCAACTATACTCTACCACATGTGTTTGTGAATATTGCGCATACCAACCAACCAAAAAACAAACGTTGTACAAAGCACACATACTGCTTGCATTTCTTTGCGAACTGTTTGCTGTACACTTGAACGCATGCCAATCATAAGGCATGGCTGAGATGCATTCATAAATGCATAAAGAAATGTTTAAGGAGGAACCGGGCACTGATGATGACGACGACGATCATTCATAACGAGGCACCTTTGTGCAAAAAATGAGCGTGTGTGTCCACATGTTTCTTTGCTGATGCGATGGTGGTGGGCGGAGGGTGAGATGATGGTTTCGAGTAATTGAGAAATTTAAACAAACAAAATAAATCTTTTTTTAACGAGAATTTCGTTAACAACATGTGAAAAAAATGTAATGAGAAATGGGGTGGGGGCCTATCTGCAATTATAATTAGCTGGGATGAATGAGAAAAATATGAATGAATAATCGACAAAATGAATACATTTTTGTTAAGGAGCAAATTTTTGTGGGAGCGAATGAGGGGGTAATTGTGTTATTCAAAGGGAATAAAATATTGGAGATGAGGACATAATTATACAATGGCCCCATTTTTATGTGTTTGATGAGTTTTTTTTTAATTTATTTTTTTTGTCAGGCTCGGAAAAACAATATTCCGATAATGACACTTACCCATAAAATTTATCGATAATGTCGATAATTCCGTTAATTAAGGAATAACAATTTGTCGATGTAAATAAATTACTATCACGAACATATAACCCATATTGAAAATTATTTGCGGAACCTTAAAGAATCCGAAATCCAAATTATATTCCATATTATTTCAAAACAGTTTGGACCTACATAGCTTTTACTACAAGGATATTCGAAATGGGATTTATCGGTCCACGTTTTGGTATACCACTTATAAAATGGTACCAACCAATAATCGGTATTTTGGAGTTTTTGGGCATAATTTTCCGGCAATTGGGCTGGATTTTAGATTCAGTAGTAAATCTCCTAATATAAATGATCTACAATAATCCAAGTTCCAAGGTAGCCTCTATCTAAGAATAACATTTTTGGTTTCATTCGGTAGCAAATCTACCTTCCAATAATGTCAATTTTGGTTCACATTATAGAAGGTCTCTATAGAACTTTGTCTTCTATATTTCGGTATTTTAGTGTGTTTCAGTATGTCTACTTTAACAGTCAGTTTTTATACCCTTGTGGTACAGGGTATTATGTCTTTGTGCATATGTTTGTAACAGGCAAAAGATAGACACATGGTTCATTTTGAGAATATGGATAGAATCATTTTTTAAGTCGATTTATGCATGTCCGTCCGTCTGTCTGTCCATGTTAAATTGTAAACAAAGTACAGGTCGCATTTATTATAAGAATTGGATGAAATTTGGCATAGGTGACTTCTTTGGCCCAAGGACGAACCCTATTGAAATTGGAAAAACTCGGTTCAGATTTAGATATAACTCCCATATATATATATATATATATATTCGTCCTATTTTACGCAAAATTGACACAAATTTTGCACAACGTCGACGTCTGTTAGGATTCATCTGTTGAATGTACCCAAAGTGGTGAAGGGTATCATATAGTCGGCCCCGTCTGACTTTACTACTTACTGGTTTTTCCTGCAGCAATTTACGACAGCATAGCCTGTTATGTTCGATTTGTTATGAATTTCTATAGCGTTCAATTTTCAAAAGATTGTAGTTTAACATCCCTAGAATCTTTATCAAAATAAGTTCAAAGAATGAATGTCAGTTACAAGTCCCACAACCCCACTATTTGTTTTACAAAAATCCAATCACCTCAAAAATATCTAAAAAATTTCAAACGAAAATCTTTCTATTTTACTTTATTTTTGCCAGGAAATAAAGACACGTTGCCCTTTGAATATATTCTTTAAAAATAAATATGTTTCCTTAATATGTTGTTTTCTTATATAAAGTTCTAGCGGTGGTCGACCACGTCAACCTGTTCTCATTCTACGTCAAACGTCTTTGAAGCAACACATTTTTTGTGTTTGTTTATTAAACATTAATATCTTTCCATTATTCCCACGCTCCTGTTTTTTGTGATACTCAACACATATTTGTAAAGGAAATGGAGTAATGAGAGAACATGAAGAAGAAAAAGAGTTAAGAAACGAGTTTACTAAACCCTTCATTGCAAGGAGGTGAAATGAAAAAATTGTGGAAATTATTTGTTAAATGGTTTTCTATAGATACGAACCAATATAGAGAGGACGAAATTCGGACGGGACGGACGGACTATATACCCTGCACAACGTACAAGAGATCAACGTACGACTAACCAATGTCCTCATCTTGCAATTTTGATTGTCGATTGGACAAATTATGAAATAATTATATTATTTTAAATATGTTATATATAACATTCGAAAATCTAGGCAAAATTGCATGTAAAAAGGGTCTTAAAATCGGATATTTATGAGAGCTTTATGTACATCTGGACAGATTTTAATAATAAATGGGTAGGGAGAATTACAGCGATTTCGGTTGTACAGTGCGGCCAAGACTGTTATATGAGGACTATATCAAATCATAGACCGATAAGTAATTGTCCCAAGAACGGATCGAGATAATGGATCATCTACGAATATTTCGAGGTTTTGCTCATACTTTTGTATAACCCGCCTAGTGGTTATGACGACCAATTACCGCGGTCCAAAAGCCGCGAAAATGTAAGAAAGCATATATGAAATGTAAGATGGCATATATTCGATACGATATCGGTATATGTGCGCCGACCTATATATTTTACCAGTTTTGATTATTTTAGTAGAAACATTCCCGACAGATGGACATACATAAAATATAAATGGTATAAGATTAAATGTCGACAGCTCATCTATATAAAACCTGTAAATTTAGCGGATCGTGCTTTCCTGGAGTGAATTTTTAAGGCATAAAATGCAAATTTTGTCACAAAAATCTTGGTTTATTAGAATTGAAACAAGTGAAAAAGTGTTAAATTCGGCCGGGCCGAACGTTGGATACCCTCCACCAAAGATATGCTGACAGGTACTTGAAATTAAAATATAGGTAAAATACCTAAAAGTGGACCTATACCTATACCTCCCACACTGGGGCTAGGCCTAAATGCGGATTATAGTTTATGTATAGTTCATTATCGAACCTTACGTTCTAGCTTTATCTCGATATCCTCCGCAGGTTAAATGATAACGACACTCTTAGAACCAAACCCAAAAAGGGGGTTATATGGGGACTACCCCAAAAAGGGGGCGAATATAAATAATTTTTCGTTTTTTGTTACCATATACGACTACAAAATACCAAATCGCAGCGAATTCGGTTGAAAAATGCACTCAAGAACCCCAAAATGCCGAAAATTGGGGGGTACCCTTATATGGGGGATATCCGAAAAAAATGACCTACATTTATAATTTTTTGTGGAGAGATTTTGGTACCTATTAAGAACCCAATGTATAAAATTGTAGCAAATTCGGTTGAAAAACGCGCTCAAGAACCCCAAAATACCGAAAATTGGGGGTACCCTTATATGGGGGCTATTCGAAAAATTAACCACTATTCATAATTTTTTGTGGAGAGATTTGGTACCTATTAAGAACTCGAAATACTGGATTACAGCCAATTCGGTGGAAAAATACGATCAAAACCCCCAAAATACTGAAAATTAGGAGGTAGCTATATTTATAATTTTTTGTGGAGACATTTAGTACCCAATAACAACCCAATGTAACAAATTTCAGCGTATTCGGTTGAAAAACGCGACCAAGAATCCCAAAATACCGAAAATTGGGGGTACTGATATATGGGTGCTATGTCTAAACTTGGAACGATATATCCCATCTTCGAACTTGACCTGCCTGCAGACAAAAGACAACCCTATGCAAAATTTCAGCACCCTATCTCAATTCCTTCAAAAGATAGCATGATTACAACAGACGGGCAGACGGACATGGCTAGATCGTCTTAGAATTTTACCCTGATCAAGAATATGTATACTTTATAGGGTTGGAAATGAATATTTCGATGAGTTACAAACGGAATGACAAAATTAATATACCCTCCATACTATGGTGGAGGGTATAAAACGAAAAATATTGATTTCCCTAGTCTGATCACTAATTAAAAATTTAGGCGTCGTTTTTGACCATTAATTAAATTAAACTTTCATAGAGATCAGTAGGAAATTTGCGAGCTCTACTGTGGTTATGGTAATACTAACAAATATCACAATAGGTAGACCCCTCATAACTCTCACATCCGACAAAATACATTGTTCCTTTTGTGAATATGGTCCGAGGTTAATGTATACGCCATATAATGCAAATTTAGTTACTTATATTGGTCGATTATCTGAAAAGATCCATGCATAATCCATGGTCAGATCACTTTGTAAAATTTCGTACAATTTGGGTCATAATTGTGTCCTTTAGAGGCACAATAAAACCGGCAAAAATAAAGGTTTCGTCTATTTTATCCTCTGATTCATCTTCGGTAGTGATAGATTATTACCTATAATTACCGAAGAAAATAGAGATCTTCTTTGACTCAAAACTAAATCCAAATTTCGTGACGATTAGTCCATACGGCGGACACATATGTCTATATAGACTCAGCTAGTCGATATATGGCGATCGGTCTCAGTGGGTCAAGGACCAAACACTTGGGGCCAGACAAATCTAGAGTACCCTCACAGCATAACTGTGTAGGATATAAATATATACACTATAGCTCTTATAGGACATCTCCATACAGATTTTTATCGTAAAATGGAAGGTACTTATACACTTCACCACACTGAAGTGCAGGGTATTATGTCTGATTGCCCATGTTTGTAACAAGCAAAAGGAAATGCTATAGTCACATGATTCCTTTTGTGAATATGCATATAATCACTTTCTTAGTCGATTTATGCATGTTCGTCCGTCCATTTTAATTTGTAAACAAAGTACAGGTCGCATTTATAATCCGAATTGGATTGGATGAAATTTGACACAGCTAATTTATTTGGCCCGAGGACGAATCCTATTGTAATTGAGGAATATCGGTTAGGATTTACATATAACTCCCATATATATGTTCGCCCGATTTAATGTAAATGGAGTAACAAAGTCCCTATATTTCCTTCTAGAATTATGTGTGTTAAGTTTCGTGAAAATCGGTTAAGATTTAGATATCGCTCATATATATATTTTCATTCGATTTAATGTATGTTATGTACCAAAGTCCCTACATATATTTCGATTTGCACGAAATTTAACATAGTACACTAAATTATTTCTAGAATGATGTGTGCTAGATATAGCTCCCATATATATTTTCGCCTGATTTTATGTAAATGGTGTACCAAAAACCCTATATATATCTTTCGATTTGCACGAAATTTGGCATAGTCTAGAATGATGTGTGTTAAGTGTCGTTACAATCGGTTCAGATTTAGATGCAGGTTTCATATATATTTCCGTCCGATTTTTAGCAAATGGTGAACCAAAGAGTCAAATTTAGGCAGATTGGCACAACATTTTTTACAACGTTCTGATAGTGTGTCAAGTTTCATATAAAGCTTCCATATATATTTTCGACCGATTTTTAGCAAATGTTGCACCAAAAAGTGAGCCAATCGGCTTCACAATTTTGCATAACGTACTGTAGTTAGGATAGCGTAGCGTGTTCCAATTGAGATTAAATTTGCACAGTGTTTTGTGTTGCAGCATAAATTTACGCGAAATCGATTGAAAATCGCTCTCAAGAACCTCAATATATCTAAAATTTGGCGGTACCCTCAAAGAAGAGCTATGCCTAAACGTGGACCGATATAGCTCATCTTCGATCTTTACCTGCCTACCGATCAAAAACAACTCTATGCAAAATTTTGGCGATCTATCTCAATTTGTTTACAGACTGGAGTGATTACAACACACACTATCATATATTTAATTTAGTCCAATTTAATGTCAATGGTCCTTCAAAAATGCGAGGTCTGTTAGGATGCATCTCTTGAATATAGCCAAAGTAATAAAGGGTATCATATGGTCGAGCCCGGAGACATTTATTTATAACATTGGTGTTACGTTGTACAACAGAAAAGATCTCTTCCTATGACATGCATATACCATCTAAGATTTCTTATATAACATAGATGACTGCCACTTAACATACAAGATACGTGCTATAACAGGCATGACCTCTCGCATAACATAAACGAACTCTTCTTCAACATTGAATATATATTAAATAACGTAAAAGCCCCTGGTAGACCCTTTTAGTAGCTCATTGTAATCTCATATATAAAATTCTTCCGTCGCTGTTCCTTACGATTTCTAGTGTTTGACCCCTTCTCCTTCTGAACTAATTTAAATATTGAATTCCACTTTTTTAACAACCTTCGTAATAAGGCTTCTTATTGTCCCAAAAAGTAAGTATTACTCCCACACCAAAGCAACTACAACAACACACAAAATCAAAACAAACTCCGAATGTTGACACTTGCTGCCTGCTGTTGAAGAGTCATTGAAACTCAATTCGCTTGTTGTTTGAAACATTTGTTGAAGTTCCTTCATTACACCATCCGACCGACCGACCGTCCATCCAACGAACCAACCCGGCAGCCGACAGGAAGATGCTTATCAAAATGAAAATAAACACAAATCTCGGGAATAATAATAAAACGTTTTGAAAAAGAAGAAAAAAAGAGTTCCTCTTGTTTTGTTTCTACAACAGTTGTTTTAAGTAGCAACGAGCGACCCCTTTCCCCCACCCACTCACTTAGAAAAGACTCTAATTCTAATGAGTTTTTGGTTTTTTTGAACTCACAACCAAACAAAAGCGAGTGGCATCGACCGGTCGAACCATCAAACAAACAAATACACAACGAACTAAATGTTCGTTCGACCTACCCCTAAGTAACAAATGTTGTTGTTGATAAAACACCAGCAGGCAGGCATATGACAACATTTGGTGGCAAAAACGCCAATTGGAAGCGACCGGCAGAAAATGAGTTCAACATGTTGCCTTGGAAAGTGGAAGCAAAACAATGCGTGTTTACTTTCAACATGTTGCCGTCCGTTTATGGAAGATGATCCTTCCAATAAGAAGAATCCATCAATGGAAACATTGTTGAGCTAATTTGGCGAATGTGTGGCGGCTAGCCTATGCTTGTTTGCTGTTGTTGGTGTATCTGAGGTTTGTTTGCCTGTGTGTTGTTGCTGTTGTTGTTCATGTTTGCGTGTGTGCCTTAAGTGTGTGTGGTGTTGCTGTGGTTTTTGTGTGAGATTTTAATTGGGGGTGTGTTTTCATGCTGTTTTCAACCTCTGGCCATTTATGCGAGCAAATTTGGCGTCTATGCTCCCCCTCTCTGACATACTCACACTCTCTCTTTCCCCCTACAATACTCTGTTGTTTTCTGGGGAGAGTGTTGTACTGTGGAGTTTGTTGTGTTTTAGGGAATTCCATCAACATCATTCGTCGTCTGTCATCTGTAAACGGAACAACGTATTTTTTGTGTTCATACGTTCGTTTGTCTGTCGGACTCGTCGTATTTGTTTTCGTTTTCTTTACCAAAGAATTTTTTTATGTTTCGCGGTCGATATACGTACTATGTAATTTTTTGTCGTAAATTTTCTAAAATATTGGACATTTTTGGATAGCTGAATGAATGAATGAACGAATGTCATAAAAAAGTGACATAAAGGTGTGTACATATACGAGAGCGTGTGTGTGAACAACATATAATGTGACATTTATGGGAAAATAATAAAAAATTACAATGTGAAAACTAATGCCAAAGGCATGTACGATTTTTTTTATTGATTTAAAAAATCTACAACAAAAAATAATAAATTAACTCTTAAGCTCTTTAGATAAAGAAGTTATTTTAAAATTTAAATCAATTTTAAAATAGTGATTAAAGGATAAAGCTTCTTTAATAAAAAAATAAATTTGGCCTTACAGAAAATTTTTAAAAAATAATAAAAATATATAATGGGAAAAATCCTATAATTTCTAGCCAAATAAAAACGAGTTGTAGAAACTGTGATTTTTTCCTCAGCAAAAAAAAAAAAAAAAATGAAAATAATACCATAAAAAAATACAACAACAAATATCTCCCAACTAAAAATTAATGTTTATGTTTCACATAAAATTTGATGACATACGATATTTTTGTGTTTTACTGTTGTTGTTGTTATCGTCGTTTGTTGTTTACCAATAATAGTTAGTATGGTGTGTTATTCAATACATTTCTATGTTCATTTTATGAATACGAACATAAAATAAAGCCAATTAAAAAGAATATATGCTAATCACATTAAGTATTGTTCATATAAATTACAAAGTAAAAAAGAATAAAACTCGCAAAAAAAAAAAAAAATAATAAGTTTCTAAACAAATAAATATTTTTCGCAAGCTTAATTGAAATACTGTAACAACAATGGAATTTTGTTGAAGTTCTTTTTTTTGTTTTGTGTGAAAATATGCTCTTAAAAATACACTACAAACGAAATGCTAAATATTTATCATAAATGTTTTTGCAAAAAAAAAATAAATAAAATAAAATATATGAAATAATTAAAATAATTCTACGTTAAAGTGCTAACATTGTTTAGCTATTGTGTAATTTTAAATGTATACCAAAAAAAGTGAAAAAGCTTAATTTCGTTTGTGTGAGTGGTACAAGGTTCAAAGTATATCAAGAGCCACCACATATAAATTAATAAAATATTAAAATTTAATATAATTTAATAATTTTGTCCTCGGTGGGGAATGAAATAAATTGACATAATTTTATACGATTTGCACGAAATTTGGCATAGCGTAATGAATTCAGTCTAGAATGATAAGTAGAACGTTTCGGGAAAATCGGTTCAGATTTAGATATAGCTTCCGATTCTATGTAAATAGCGCACTAAAGTCCTTACATATCTTTCGATTTGCACGAATATTGGTATAGTGTACTGAATTTACTCAAAAAAGATGTGTGTTAGATTTCGTGAAAATCGGTTCGGATATAGATATAGCTCCCATATATATTTTCGTCCGATTTAAGGTAAATGGAACACCAAAGTGCCTATATATCTTCCGATTTCCACGAAATTTAGCATTGCGTACTGAATTAAGTCCAAAATGATGTGTGCTAAGTTTCGTTAAAATCGGTTCAAATATAGATATAGCTCCCATATATATTTTCTTCCGATTTTAGGTAAATGGGGCACCAAAATCTCTTTATATCTTTCGAGTTGCTCGAAATGTGGCATAGCGTACTGAATTAAGTCCAGAATGATGTGTGCTAAGTTGCGTTAAAATCGGTTCAGATTTAGATATAGCTCCCATATATATTTTCGTCCGATGTAATGTAAATGGTGTACCAAAGTCCCTATATATCTTTCGATTTGCAGGAAATTTGGCATAATGTATTGAATCTAGAATGATATGCGTAAAGTTTCGTGAGAATCGGTTGGACTTTAGGTACTTGGTGCACCGAGTGACACGAAATTTTTCACAACGTATAGAATTGAGACTAGAAGGACGTTATTGCATTTTGTTGAAATTGGACTGCATACACTGCTTTCATAGATATTTCAAGTGGGTATCTGAATAAGATTCAATTTTGAATAGTTCGGCCTACCGAATAGCGTGTATCAAGTTTCTAAATCGATTTACGTAAATTTGTACCATTGTACTCAAACGACTCTAAACTTGCCCAAATGAAATGAAATTTAGCTAGGTACCAAAAAGACATAAATATCACATATTCGAGTTCCTTCAATATCATGCCAATCAATGTTCTTTCGAAAGGCGACGTCTGTTAGAAGACATATGTTTCGGAATGTCCGATTTCCACCGTATTGTTATATGATTTGTTGCCATTTTAAACTTCATAATGCCTCCTGCTCTCTATTTGCAAAAAAAAAAACTGTAGTAGTCGATTTTCACAATCCTCCCTAGCTACCAATTTTTTATTAAAGAAATTTTGCAATACAAGAAAAAAATTATAATCGCTTGATGCCAAATTCGGAGGGGTATGGCGGTTGTATTAAAACATCCCAACCAAGCTTCCGAAGTCTCTGGCTAGTCACGGTATATGTGTGTGGCCTAGCGTTGTCACCTGCTGGCCAATTCTGGCTGTTTCTGGTCAAAAGCTAAATATCAGAATTCAGCGTTTGGCCATATGGAAGCAACATATAATAAATAATCCCCTCCTAGTCCCACCGAATGCAAAGCAGAATCTTCCTGGCCGTTTGGCCATCGTTTGAGGTGCTTCACCGTTCTTTGACCACAATTGTTTTCGCACAGAGTTATCATCTCCAGTCACCATCCGTTTATGAAATGGGTCTATCTTATTCCGTTTGGCCAAGGCTGCGCAGATGGAAATTCGATCCATCCTAGTTTTTTTCTGTTTATTGGTGTGGCACCCAAACATCGAGTTTCGTTTTGAATCCAGCTTTGAGAAAATGATTTTACAGTTTTATGGTCAATTTTCAGCTCCTGGGCGATGTTACGACTGCTAACATGCCGGTCAATTTCGATTTTATCGATATTTTCGACGGCTGGCCTAATATATTTCTTTTTCCCCAACCTAATATATCAATATCAAATCACATATTTGTTCCAATTGGAGTGTTTTCTATTATTTCTTATCAAAAAATTTGAGATCAACTTGCTTTTGTTCGAAAATAAGCGATTGCTTAAATATATTACCATTGGATGAACATACGATCTATATTTATTTTACACAAATAATTGAAAAGACTGATTGATATTCAAAAATATACTCTGAATTCTACTAATAATTTCAAAAATAATTATCGGTCTTTCCCTTTTTTTTTGTATGGCACATAAAAAAAATCACAAAACTAAATTACTCCACATATTTAGTGTTTGGTTAAAACATCCACATGTTCAGAATAAAACCAATAAATTGTCAAGAAAAAATTCTAATAAATATTTTTATTGTTTATACATTTTCTTTTTTCTCCAAAGCAAATTTATAGAAAATATTATTTATGCATAAAATATAAATAATATGAACATCTTTCATTTCTACTTTGCAACACCTGAATGTTTTTTTTTGTTGTCTTAGTTTATTTCTGTTTATTTATTCAAGTGATTTAATAGATACAAAGAACACATTTAACTATACAATCAAATACAATTTTCCCACTACACTAGTTATTATTATTCGTATATGAAATATATATTTTTTTTAGTTCAAGGCAAATAAAAACATGTCAAATAAAAATTTTTTATGATTATGGAAATTTTATGATACAAAACAACATCGGCAACAACAAAAAATGCGATAAAGAGAAAAATGCATAAAAAACTATGGCAAATATTTGATGATAATTCTTGGTCCCACCTGGATTGTAAACATAACAGATTTTATGAGATTTTTTGTTAGGTTTTTTTTCTTCACCACTCATAAAAATGCTTGAGTTATTTTTTTTTTGTCTTTGCATTTAAAAAAATAATGTTTCTTTTTAATATGAAAAAACCTAACTATAAATACTCAATGATTTTTTTCTTTCTCTCTCTATTTGCAGTAAATTCAACTTGTTTTGTCAAGTGGCATATGGAATGAGATAAATAAAAAAAAAAACAACAAAATTTGTGTATATATGTGATATGTGTGATTGTGTTGGTGGCAAAGCAACAAAATATCCATAGAAAAGCAAATATAAATGATATATAAATAAAAAAAAATATTTTGCAAATCTAAAAACAAAAAATCACATATATAACTATTATTTAGTGTATACATGAGAACGATGATGATAGGTACACAGTTGGGAATTGTTAACGACAATGAGACAAAAACTATGTCACTGCAAATATTCAACTGAATACCCCATAACAGCATCATCGCCAGAAACGAGCCGTGCTAAGCAAGGACATACACACACACCTAAAACACCCTGCAATCGAATGCTGTTTTCAAATAAATGAAAAAACAACAAAATAATAAAAACTAAAAAAAAATCTGTCTGCCACCGTCTGCTATGACTGCACAACATTTGGTTGTTATGACAAGTGAAATAAAAGCGATATAAAACGTTTTGCTGCATTCGAGTTGCAATTTATTCCAGTTTTGTTCCGTTTTTGTTTGGTTTTTCTTTTTTATACAAAAAATTAGAAAAATACAGAAAAACAAACGAATACTGCCAACACAATATGAAATAAACAAATTCATATACAAACATCAGAAATATCATCTAACTAAACAAAAATATTGTACAAAACAAACTATATGTACATACATATAAATATATATATATATATGTATATATATATATATATTTTTTTTTTTTAATTGCTTAATAAAAATTAAAACAAACAAAGCTACGAAGAGTTGTGAAAAATACATAATAGAGTGAACACAAAATTGTTAAATTTCGAGAAAAAAGTGGTGTTTAATTGCATACTTGCCAATAATCAAATGGCATAAAATAACAAGTATAAATGTCTCTCTTTATGCGATAATTAAATCAAAATTGAATTGAAGAAAAATTGAAAAACATAAATCAGTGTTAAAATCTACTTAAAGAAAGAAAAATATCAAAATATAATTTCTCGAAATTTATAGACGAGTGAGTGTTATTAATTGGTGTATTAATAATGATTAAAATTAATTTATTAAATTCAATTACACTGGGTATAAAAAGTTTGCGTGCAGAATTCTTTGAGGTAATTGTGTGTTGTTAGACCAATATTTATGAACCAATGCCTTATGAATTGAATAGAAATAAAAAGTATTCAAAAGCAGTAATGGAAAGGCAAGAGACGGGCAAGGTTATGGTACTCTATATCACATTATATGATACTCTATATCACATTATATGCTACTCTATATCACATAGGATATATTCATGAGATTCTCCTAAGATTCACATAAACCGATTTAAACCAACTCTAACAAATTTTCCTCTCAATATCCTGTTAATCGAACTGGCGTAAAATCGTTGGTGGTCGATTGACAAGAAAGAAATCTCAATTCATATATGAATCGACTTAAAGCAACCCATACACATGACAATCGGAAATCTACGTAAAATGGCATGTCAATCAGGCAGACCTACACCACTTATATAAAATCTGATATGTATAATTTGAAAAATCGGCTGAAATATATGGGAGCTACATATTCTAGGCCTAATTCGACCGAAAACAAATATATCAAATCTCAATCAAATAAGTCAAAATAATATATGGAAGCTATGCTACATTTATATCTGAACCGGTTTCAAGCAAACAGCAATTTATTTATATTAATTTGAGTACGTTTTGTCAATCGGCCTAGCTATGGATCTTAAGTGCACCATTTACTTTAAATCGGACGAAAATATATATGGGAGCTATATCTACATCTGAACCGATTTTCACGAAACTTAACACACATCATTCTAGATTTAATTCAGTACGCTATACCAAAATTCGTGCAAATCTAATGATTTTCACGGACTTTGGTGCACCATTTACTAAAAATCGGACGAAACTATATATGGGAGATATATCAAAATCTGGACCGATTTTCACTAAACTTAGCACACGTCATTCTAGACCTAATTTAGTTCCATATTCCAAAATTCGTGCAAATCTAATGATCTTCAGGGACTTGGGTGCACCATTTACATAAAAGCGGGCGAAACTATATATGGAAGCTATATCTAAATCTGAACCGATTTTCAGGAAACTTAACACACATCATTGTAGACCTAATTCTGTACGCTGTTCCAAATTTCGTGCAAATCGAAAGATATATAGGGACTTTGGTACACCATTTACCTTAAATCGGACGAAAATATGTATGAGATCTATGTCTAAATCTGAATTTCCGATTTTTTCCAATTTCAATAGGGTCAAATTTCATCCAATTCGGATCATAAATGCGACCTGTACTTTGTTCACAATTTAACATGGACAGACCGACAGACAGACGGACGGACGGACATGCATAAATCGACTTAAAAAGTGATTCTATGCATATTCTCAAAAGGAACCATGTGTCTATCTCGTTTCCTTTTGCCTGTTACAAATATATGCACAAAGACATAATACATTGTACCACAGTGTGGTGAAGGGTATAATGATTACACTGAGAAAGGCGTCTGACCATAGAATAAGTGTAACTGTCAAATGGGCCCAGACTTTTGCTTGAAAAATGAAATATATTTACTCCTGAAGGACATAAACTCCACAAGTTGATAGTATATCCAAGAAGAATGGCTGACCTTTGAATTGATACCAATTTTCTATCTAGTCAATTGTGAGAGTTTTTCTTACATATTTACTGGTGTCTATGTATTCTGATATTGTTAAGTATTACTATTACTACATTACCATTACTACATTTTGAGCTGATGGCTAGTAAATTTAGCTTGAGGTTCCGGTTTTGTTCAAGGACGCCGTCAATAATTTTCGATGATGATAAGACACTATTCAAATGAATTCGTGCAAAATGCATATTATGCATCAATCTGATGAAACTATATAGGTCCTATATAGTTTCATCATCATATCTAAATCCAAACTGATTTCAACAAAACTTATTGTTGATATTCTAGGCTTACTTTGGTACCATTTCAGTTCGAAAATATATTTCAACAAAATATTCTAGTCTCAATTTGTTATGCCATGCAAAAGTTCGTTCTAATCGGGCAGAATTTTTCAACCAAATCCGACAATCACTTCGGATCGTATAAATGTATACCCTTTTTGGTGAGAGTACCAGAAGAATATACCGATGGAGACCATTTTCCGACTTGATATTCATTTTGAAAAATTATTACGATGTTTGGTTCAATCGGACCACAATTTCGTATTGTATTTTGAGCCTTTGTGATGATATACCAGAACGAGTGGATTTATAAACCCTTGTTCTCGTTTTAGTAAATGAAGAAACATGTACCAAAGTTGAACCAAATTGGATACTATATTTGTTTCATTCCAAATATTTATGGTCGATTGTTATCTCCTGTGCGTAACATCGACTACTAACATGCCGGTCAACTTCGATCATTTCTCCGATTTTATCGACATTTTCGACGACCTAACAGTGCGAGATGCATATTTATATTAAAAATTCATGAACTGAATCTACGAAACCATAATTGCACATAATTGGCTGTTACGGTATCGGAACCATAAACTCCATTCTCAATTTTAGCGGTTTGTCTTGCTTTTTTGCTATTTTCAAAGAAAAACTTTAAAATGTACCGAATTTTCTCTTTGTTCACTTCAATCTTTAACACCCCGTAACTCACAGCTGAATGCACCAAACAAAAAACAGCAAAATATTTTTTTTACTGCAAAATATCACCCTCCCAACGAGCATAAATCTGAATTGGTTTGGTCGATACTTTACGAGAAATGTATCAGTACAGTCATCTGCCGAAAAATAATGGATTTCTTTTTCCCTAAACTAATATTTTTATGGGGAATATATATTTGATCATATCAAAATCTATATATCATCATTAGAGGAAGATATAATAAAACTGAGGATGATCCCTCTATTATATCTGAAAAGCCAATTGTCCTCCTCCTTAAGTAGATCATTAAAGCCCACCTTATATATCTTGATGTTATAGGTAGTCCATCTGATGTAGTTTTCTCCAATATTTTTGGTACAGTTCCAAATTTTTACTTTTACAAGTACTCCATATGAAAATGTGTATGAATATTTTACGTTTACCTATTTATATGGCATGGTGTCGCAGAATATTATCCCTAACAATTTCATCCTTTATGACTAGCTTTTTCCGAAATATATTTTATGTTTTATTGTCCTTCATATAAGATTGAAAAAAGTGAATAACAATGTTTCACTCCTATTTACCATGCGGTTTTTAGTCCTCGTATCATTTTCAAACCTATGTGATTTAATTTGCTATTTCGGTTTCTCAGAGGGTAAATAACCAACTCGCAAAAAGTGGTCAATATTTTCACAAAGCTCCAAGACAAAAAATCCTACCGATTATCAAATATTTCTTCATAGGTCATTGTCAATACAGGCTCATAGTTCATTCATTTATTAAACTGGCTTGAATGAGTTACACCACCGAGAATTTTGTTTCTTTCTGCATGGACTTTTTTTACTTGTTTTAGTGTACATGTATTTATAAATATGACCTTATGTACGACATTTATAAATATAAACCCGCAATTTGTGTATTTTCGATATTGCCTCAAACGGAGGCCTTTATATGGATAATTGAGTTCTTTTTACCACCCTAACAATACACCCTTAACTTGCTTCACTGTCTGTTTATAAGAAGAAAAATGTCGTCATATTTTAAGTTTAACTCTAAAAGTTCGCACTACTAATGCTATTACGTCTTGGATGGATCTCATGTTTTTGTTTATTATAGTATCTGAATATACCCTTACCACCTGATTCTTAGTCAATTTTCCTAGCTAATTTTGAATTAAACATTATTGTCTCGTAAAAGGTCCATGTTCGGCATCTTCAAGTTATAATCGCATTTTCTTACCGACATAAAAATATTTTTTTAATCATACTATCTGAAATAGTCCTCCACAAAACACTTTTTAGAACATGTACGCTCTAAAATCTTTCAAAAAATATCCTTTTGGAAATACAAGCTCTGAAATTAATTAAAAACTATATGGTAAATCGGTCCAGATGTGCATATAGCTCTCGTGTATAGGTTTCGGTAACTGCAAAAAATTTTGCAGATTTGTTCGATTTCATATCAATGATCTACCAAATAGGATACATATATTCGATCGGCAAAATGTCGTGCACATACAACCAAAATCATATGGTCGATTGCGTTCCACTTTTTTTCTTTCCTTACTATATTTTTCAATTTTTATATCGACACAGTCCGACTTTTGTCCCTTCCCTATAGTTTCTTAATTTTTCTTTTCCCAAGTGCTGATAAAAATAAAACAATTTAATTTTTTAAATATTATATCCTCATGAGTAGACACAATAAAACATTTATCAGTTGCGTCAATAATATTTAAATTATAATATTTCTTATATAATAACATATTTAAATAATTCCACGCAAACTTTTCATACCCAGTGTACACACGCCCAAAATATTGTTGTCTTCAAAATTTATGACACCACATTAAAATTAGCATAATCCTAGCAAACCAAACATTTGTGGTCTAAAGAAGATATTGTGCCAATGGCTGTCTCCACTGTTTCTGCTGCTGCTGTTCCTGCTCCATATCGCAATTCAAAGAGTTATCTTTTCCTGCTAGTCATTTATGCAGCTGAAGAAGCATCATCGTCATCATCAGCATCATTATTATTATTATTATTATCATTTGAGGCAGGAAATTATTAATTATGACAACAACGGATTGAAACTAATTAATTTGCATGTTGTTGTTACTGTTGGATGCTCTGAAATACGAATACACATAGTCGTCGTCTAACAGTGGCAGTATTCCTTGTTTTATAAATTGCTCTACTAACACTCAGTTAGGCAAGGAATGACAGGCGTTGCGGATACGCGCAGCAAAAAACTTATTCAGCAACTAATAAGATTTCATTGTTTATGCAGGCTGGATGGCTGGCTGGCAAGCAGGCAATCAGCCCCTGATGGTAGTTTTTCGCCTTGTCTAGTAAATGATACATTTGCCGATATATTCACCAAACAGGCATTTACCGACACCCAACTGTAGCCCACCATCTATGTCTTTTCTGTCTTTTAATTTTTTGTCCCCTCGTGTGGTTGGCACAAAGTGTGAACACTTTATGTAACGGAAAATTGCGCTTAAAAGATACTTTACCACAGTTTCATACAAAGTCTATTTTCTCTTTGGCGGCTAACGCATTTTTATCAACACCATAGCCTCTTTATATCCGCCAGCCAAGGAGGAAGAAGTCGAACACACACTCACACCGTCGTTTTTGTGGAGTTCCTCTAGAGCCCTTCAAAAAAAGAACCCAACAAAATTAATGCATATGTGAATGACGTGATGTTATAGCGAATGAAGACAAAAAATATAGTTTACACTCATGGATCTTTAAACAAAATAATAAAGAATGAAAAACAACAACAACAGCAGCAGCAAAAAACGACAACCTAGGGCTACATATGTGAACGTGTGGAGGCAACCATTTGGTAGCATATCTGGTAGGGCAACACAGCATCATCAGTAGGCAGCATTGTCAGCTCACACACCATCTTACACACATATATTGAACCAAACTAAAATAATATATCTGCTGATGCTGATGAGGAAGCTGGCTGATGATGTCCCAGCTAGTGTTTATGCTGGGGCTGTCATAAAATATCAATTTGCGATTTTTCAATTTATCTTCGTCTTTTCTGTTTATAGAAGTGTTTTACAAATCCTCCTTAAAGGCAACACAGAGTAATAATAAACAAAATCAATAGCAAAAGTGCTAAGCAAAAAATTCAAATAAATATACAAAATATTGAAATGCATAAAACAAACTAGTGGATACAAATCAAATCGCAAACTTTCCTAAATAAAAAAAAATAATAATTCAAAATAAATTACATTTCAAGAAAATAACCAGACACAAATCAAACCCCTATAATATGTTCAATGAAAGTGAATTTGATATAAAATCTTCTCGATCCTCTTCAAATACACACTCATCAAATTGTATTACCTGCCCAAACAGCAATACAATTACAACAAATAATAACAAAAACAACAACATCAACATGTTATCACAAGGCCCTAACAGTGTTAAAAGAAAATCAAAACTAACATCGATGTCATCGTCTACATCAATACCTACGATGATGATGATGAAATTACCATCCGCATCATCTGCATGTCTAACAGCAACAACAACAGCAACATCCGTTACAACAATGGCATCGACTACAGGAAAACCTTCATCGACAACATCATCAACAGCATCATCCACATTCCACCACCTTAACAAACATAACAATTCCGCAAGGAGACCTGCATCGGCAACCAGTAACTTCGTCTTCACCTTCAGTCACAGTAATTTATTCATAGTTGCATTGTTGTTTGTTATAACAGCTTGTAGTGGTAAGTACAACAAAAACAACAACTTTAATAACAAAATAATAATATTGTTTTCTTATATAATTTATTCATAAAAAATGAATAACAATATACCGCAAGCAATAAATATATTAAATTTTTAATTCTTGTTTATAAAAAAATATATATTCAAATCTTTAAGGATGTGTGGAAAATTTTAATTTTTGTAGGAAAAAAAATTGTTAGACGCTTTAGTTTTTTTTAGGGAATGCAACAAGCCAAAACTAAATAAACTATTCAAATTTTAATTTGTTATAGGTATTGAAAAATCTGTAAAATGTCATTCACCCTGATTTATAACACAATATGACTAAATAGAGTCCATGCTCTGAGCTTGTGAGGATGAATGTCCTTTGCGAGTACATTAAGAGCTTTAAAGAACATAGGTCAAGTTTTAATTTTCATTAGATTCGAATCTATAATATGGAAACTACAAATTCTAAGAATTCCTTTTAAAATAGTAGCAGAATAATGTTGATAGTGCGGGTTGGCAGAGATAGAGTGTTTCTCCATAGTTTTTTTTTTGTCGAAGGAGTGCTTTTACAAATGGCGGGCACGATTACTCAAAAGGGCCCGACCATTTGATACCCTACACAACTACCATTTCTGTGGATCTATTCATTCAATATAATCGATATTCAAATGTAGTTATTAAAAAAATAAAAAAATAATAAAAAACTAGTAAGGAAAGTAGTAAAGTCGGACGGGGCCGACTATAAGATACCCTTCACTACTTGGGTATATTCAATAGATGGGCTCCTAACAGACGTCGCATTTTTGAAGGACCATTAACATTAAATTAAACATGTCATTCTGCAACCTATACTATATTTTGGTAAGATATAGAGTTGCTTCTTACAATGGGACAAAATTATGTAAATAAATTAAAAGCAAAATATCGAAATCTAAACCGATTTCATCGAAACTTGTCACATCTTCGGCCACATTTTGACTTCTTCATTTACTTATAAATCCAAATTTCTTGCAAATAGAAGGATATATAGGGACTTTGGTGTACCATTTACATAAAATCGAACGAAAAATATATATGGGAGCTCTATCTATAGGGACTTTGGCGCACTATTTACCTAAAATCGGACGAAACTATATATAATCTGAACCGATTTTCACGAAATTTAACACACGTCGTTCTAGGCTTAATTCAGAATCCTATGCCAAATTTCGTGCAAATCGAAGATTATATAGGGACTTTGGTGTACCATTCACATAAAATCGGACGCTAAAATCGGGAGCTATATCTAAATCTTAACCGATTTTTCCCATTTCAATTGGGTTCGTCCTTGGGTCAAATAAGTGAACAGTGCCGAATTTTATCCAAATCGGATCACAAATGCGACTTGTACCTTGTTAACAAAAATACATGGACGGACGGACCTGCGGACAGACGGACATGCATAAATCGACTCAGAAAGTGATTCTATGCATATTCTCAAAAGGGACCATGTGTCTATCTCGTTTCCTTTTGCCTGTTACAAACATATGCACAAAGACATAACACCCTGTACCACAGTGTGGTGAAGGGTATAAAAAGAATCTGGTTCAAGAACCCCAAAATACCGAAAATGGAGGTACCCTTATATAAGGGCTACCCGAAATTGACCTTTATTTAAAATTTTTAGTAGGGAGATTTGCTACCCTATAAGAACTCAAAGTACCAAATTTCAGCGAATTCGCTCGAAAAATGCGATCAGAAACCCCAAAATACCGAAAATTGGGGGTACCCTTATATGAGTGCTATCCGAAAAATTTGACTTTATTTGTAATTTTTGGTAGGGAGATTTGCTTCCCAATAAAAACTCAAAGTACCACATTTCAGCGAATTCAGTTAAAAAACGCGCTCAAGAACCTCAAAATACCGAAAATTTGGGGTACCTTCATATGGGAGCTATACCTAAACATGGACCGATTTTCTCCAATTTCAATAGGGTTCGTCCTTGGGCCAATTAAGATACCTGTGCCAAATTTCATTCAAATCGGATCATAAATGCGACCTGTACTTTGTTAACAAAAATACATGGACGGACAGACGGACAGTCAGACGGACATGCATAAATCGACTCAGAAAGTGATTCTATGCATATTCTCAAAAGGAACCATAGGTCTATCTCGATTATTTTTGCTTGTTACAAACATATGCACAAAGACATAATACCCTGTCCACAGTGTGGTGAAGGGTATAAAAGGTTTTTAGACGATTTCATCCCCTAAATATCATCGGATCACCACTGAAACTAAGCTGTCTTTGCATATAGTAATATTCCATGTAGTTCTTCAGTCTATGTCCATATGGGGTAAATAATTACCTCATAGAGCTCAAATTTCTCCTCTCTGTTACTCTACTTACTGCCTATTCTCTGATCTTTTTAATATCTGGCTGGGAAAAATCATTCGAGAGGCAAATGTGAACGGAAATGGCACTATGTTCAAATCGACATAATGGGTTGCACATTGCGAGGGGTAAAACCACCTTTGAGCAAATTGAGAAGAAGTCTACCCTAGTGGGTCTGTCTGTAAATGGCGAGAATACCAAACTGATGGTAACAACACGCAAGACGTCCAGTAGATTCGGACAAACTGTGGAAGTTGAAAACTAAAGAAATTGGGAAGAAGTCTACCATAGTGAGTCTGTCAGTAAATGATGAGAAGACCAAGCTGGTGGTATCAACACGCAAGACGTCCAGTAGACTCGGACCAACTGTGAAACTTGAAAAGCACATCTTCGAGATAGCCAAAGATTTTATAAACTTCGGTACCACAATAAATAAAACTAATGCCATGAGTTTTAAAATATTGTTGGCCAACAGATTCTACTTTGGTTTGAAAAAGCTATTCAAAAACAAGACCACCTCTCGCCAGAACAAACTCACACTCTACAAGGCGCTGATACTAACTGTGCAGGTGTATGTATCTGAAGCATGGGTGCATGCGCAAGCAGATTAGCCAACTCTTGGAATGTTTGAGAGAAAAAAACTTCCGAATTGGCGTCAAATGAACCACGCGCTTTGAGAATGCCCCACCTCAAAAGGCACATAAAAGCGAGCCTACTAAATATTGATACATTTGATAAAAATTGGGGCTCCTTGAATATACCGAAAAATTACGTGGGGATATAAAAAAACGATGATCAATATTAATATTTTGGTAGTGAGTCAATGAGAATACAAAAAAACAAAATTGACCCGATTTGGGTCAATGTTAGTTTTTAAGGCGAAGATGCGGTGGTATAATTATGAGAACCCAGAGTACCTAATTACAGCCAATTCGGTTGAAAAACGTGTCCAAAATCCCCAAAATACAGAATATTACGGTTTATTGTTAGGGCTACGGGGCTACACCAAAACGTGGGCCGATATATCGGATTTGAAATACCAAACATTCTAGGAGTACGAGCAAAGTCTGTGCAAAATTCCAGAGCTCTATTGGACAGACAGGATGACAAGCATAAATCGATATAGAATCCTAATGTGACCAAGAATGTATAAACTGTATGGGGTTTCCGGTGAATATTTTTAAGTATTGCAGACGGAACGACAAATTTAATATACACTCAACTTTATACACACAAAAACGTTGCAAATGGGCGGAATTATGGTCTTATTGACCTGCACATTCAGTAGTAGTCGCATCTCCGCACTCCATGAGGTAAACATTATGGTTGTTGACTCAATGACGGGTATTTCCATATTCTTCGCCTTGATGATTTGCAACATAGTAGCACGGATATTAGGTAGTAGCAATGCCTCATGTTTGACCATGTCAAGGGGAATACTGTGGTTGAGGCCTGAAACCGTTTCAGTTTTTTTTTTATCAAAAACTCGACTTCCAGCCCGTTTTTTCCACAGTTCTGTGCGATTCTGACGAAGTGGTACCCGCAAACGGGACATGAATTTTAGGTAGCACTTGATTTTTTCATTCTTGGCTCATCGAGACGAAGTCCATTAGCTCCTGTCCACGCGACATAATTTTCCCTCAAAATGTTGCATTTTCATGCAATCTTCGCTGCCTCTCGTTTCATGCCCATCTACATCTCTGGTAGTGATTCAACAATTATCCAAAATAATTTTCTTTCAGCTTTCGTAGGGTTTTGACGAGCACTGTCATTGATATTTTCTCACCGTTCCTTAAATTTTTTATACCACAATTGAACATCTTATCTGCTGATTGTAGTAAACATTAAGATAGACAATATTGTATGTGTATAAATTCGGTCAGGATTTTGGTATAGCCTCCATACATGAAAGTACGATTTTTTTCCTACAATATTTTTATTTTTACAACAAAACAAATGTTACAAAGAACACATATTTACATGTCTCGCCTCAATTGAATTAAGCGAGAGTTTTAGTTGCTTTTTCACCGGAAGTTCGTTTTCTCTTCTCCTGGAAGCCCAATCGTTGTAGAACCTATCGAATTATTGAAATTTGTTTTTAAGAGTTATTTTTCTTGCATTGCAATGCTTCATTTGCTTAAATTGAATCGTTTTCTCCTAACTGTTTTATAATAGCGAAATTTAATAACTAATAGATTCCTCCATATTCCCCAAAGACCTGTAACGTAACCTTAAAAAATACTTGAAATAATTATGCAACATTTTATAACTCAATTTGAAACACCTACAATGTCTCCCCATTCCAGTGCCACAGCCAATCAAAAACGCATCAATATTTATAACGTAAGACCTGAATGCCTTTATTAACCACGACAAAAAAAGAAAACAAAGACAACAAACCAGCCGACAGCATCAATTGAATGTTATGTACCATACTTTAGCACCCTGAATTAATGACAACACCCCAAACGGTAGTGGACATTAATTCTCACAATATGTACTCGTACTTCCTATCTGGAATTAATGCACTAAATGCTGTTGTATACTGTTCGGCATCAAACAATCACCATAAAATCTTGAGTACTCTAAGCTGGTATTAGACACTGTCGTTCTTGTTCGGTTTTTCTTCTTTCGACTTTGGACGGACGACCAGCTTAACTGCACTTAATGTTTTTGCAGAAAAGTGCACAAAAACGAACGAAAACATTACAGTACACAGTATATATTCCACTAGACGACGCAGCCGACAACTGGTAGTGTTTTGTCGTTGACGAATTTAAGCAATTAAACAACGATAACAAGTGGTAACTTGACTGGATGCCACCACCACGAAAGTGATTGCTAGAGTGAGTGAGCCGGCGTGTACCCGCATCCGGAGACAGGCGATGAAAGTGGCGCCTGTAGATAGATGTCGTTTGAATGTATTTACCTATCATGTAATGAACCACAACTACTTACAGCAATATCATCAGTGGCAGTCGTGTGTACGTACATACTTCGAGTAGCGGTGGTAGTAGTTGGCGAGCAGCATTTCTATTATCCACCACCCATTTCGGACTACCTATGTTGTCGTACTCTACATCCAGTGATATCCATGGTATGGCTAAGCCAGAACATTAGTGCTAATGTAATCGCATTTTAAGAACCCATTATAAAATCAAACGACAGGCAAAACTGCACATTGCAATCAGCTGAGTGAGGGAATGAATGACGAACACTAATACAGATGCAATGAGTGCAAAAATTAGAGTTGCCATTTGTGTTTTTACATTTTATATTTTCTATCTTTCTATCTATCTAACATGTCATTAGAAGGTCCTATGTATACTTGAGAGTTATAGAACGCGCCCTACTTATAGAAGACCTTCTGTTTTATATTGAAGGCCTGTATAAGGTCATATATTTAAGAAATACCTGAAGCTCTTTTATGCATAACTATAGACCAGCTTATATGACATTTTATTTACCCATATGTATTATAGAAGAGCTAGTCTTTTGTTAATCGAAAATCAGGTTTTATATTTCCAAAGGGGATGTATAGCATTTTTTAAGGTCTTATGCCTATATAAAAGAACTTTTGGAGGTCAGCTAACAATAGTCGAACTAGAAGACCTTCTGTATATAAAACATTGACATTCTATGGCTGGAAGCCCAGCAGAAAATAGAATTTATATAAAAATAAATGTCTTATATGAAAAGTCTTCTATGTAAAAGGCATGTAGAAAGCCCTTATTTTATATAATTTAGGATTCTTTAAGACGTCGCCTATTTATAGAATTTCTGTAGAAGGTCTATCTATAGAACTTGCATAGAAATTATGTAGAATATCATTAGAAGTTTTCTAAAATATATTTATAATATCTGAGGAATATCTATAGAATGTTAGAGTATCGCCTTTCCATAGAAAACCCTGAGAGTGTCTTCTTCAAAAGGTATTCTAGCTATATAATAGCTGTAAATGGTCTTCTATTTATTGAAACTTTGTAGAATGTCCTGCATGTACTATTATATGTTTAAGGTCACCTTTCTATACATACAAGTTATGTAAAATGATATCTACTTCTAAACGAGGTTTAGAATGTCGTCGATTACAAGAAGGTATATAAGGATGTGCATCCACAGAAAGGTTGATGAAGAAACTCCGTCAACAAATAGTCCTTAAATCCAACGCAAATAAATCTTATAGTCCATCAAATAACCACTCTAATATATCTGATAGTCTTTTTAGAAATATTCCGAAAAACTGCTCTCGTTATGTAGTCCTTACAATTCAATATAATGTCCTTAAAAATTCAAGCAAAAAAAAAAAAATCAAATAGTCCTTAAATCCAACGCTAATAAATCTTATAGTCCATCAAATAACCACTCTAATATATCTGATAGTCTTTTTAGAAATATTCCGAAAAACTGCTCTCTTTATGTAGTCCTTACAATTCAATATAATGTCCTTAAAATTCAAGCATGTAGACCAATCGGTCATTAACAAAGCATTTCAAATCCACGCTTCTATACCTGACATACCATCAATAAATTGTCCTTGAAATACACTCCCAATAAATCGTTTTTAAAGCACACGCGTATATATCTGACAGTACTTCAAGGAATATTCCCTAAAACGTCACACTTATAGTTCTGAAAGATCCTCAGCAAATATTCCACATTTATAGATCCTACGGTATACCACAAATAATTCTTAAAATCCACGCGTATGTATCTGATTCGACAATAAAACATTCGGTTGTGGATATTTTGACCTTTCAATAATAATCTTCAAATATCCACACTTGTAGATCAGCTGGTCCTGATAGTTTATAAAATCCACTTTTGTACGTCAGCTGGTCCCTCAACCAACAGTCTTTAAAAATCCACGCTTGTAGGTCAGCTGGTCCTTGAACCAACAGTCTTTAAAAACCCATGGTTGTAGGTCAGCTGGTACTTCAACAAACAGTCTTTAAAAATCCACGCTTGTAAAACAGTTGGTCCTCCAAAAAATAGTCTTTAAAAATACAAGTTTGTAGGACAGATGGTCCTCCAAAATCAGTGTTTAAAAATCCACATTGTAGGTCAGGTCATCCTTCAGCAAACAGTATTTAAAAATCCACGCTTATAAGACAGTTGGTCCTCCAAAAAATAGTCTTTAAAACTCTACGCTTGCAAGTCAGTTGATCCTTCAATAAATAGTCTTTAAAAAACACGCTTAGGGATCTGTATGTCCTTCAATAAATGGCTTAGGGATATGTAGTTTCTTCAATAAATGGTCTCTAAAAATCCAAGCTTATGAATCTTTTGGTCCTTCAAACAATACTCTTTAGAAATCCAAGCTTATGAATCTTTTGGCCCTTCAAGCAATCCTCTTTAAAAATCAAAGCTTATTAATATTTTGGTCCTTCGAGCAATCCTCTTTTAATATCCACGATTGTTGATCTTTTGGTCCTTCAAGCAAATCCTCTTTAAAAATCCACACTTGTTGATCTTTCCTTCAAGCAAATCCTTTTCAAAAATCCACGTTTATGGATCTTTTGGGCCTTCAAACAATCCTCTTTAGAAATCTTTTGGGCCTTCAAACAATCCTCTTTAGATATCATTTGGCCCTTCAAGCAATCTTCTTTAAAAATCCACACTTATTGATCTTTTGGTACTTCAAGCAATCTTCTTTTAAAATCCACGCTTGTTGATCTTTTTGTACTTTAAGCAAATTCTCTTAAGATATCCACGCTTATTGATCCTTTGGGCCTTCAAGCAATCCTCTTTAAAATCCAGGCTTGTAGGGCAGTCTTTAAAACTTCACGCTTTTGGAGCAGTATGTCCTTCAATTAATCGTCTTTCAAAAGCCACTCTATTTCTTTCAACAAATAGTTTTTAAATTACGCGTATATTGCTCTGTTTGCCCTTCATCAAATTGCCTTTAGAAGTCCTCACTCTTATAAATCCAACATTTTAATTCAAAAAAATATTTGTTTTTATAAATGGCAACACTAATGTTCCACAGATAAAACAAACGTTGTTGGTGATGGCAAAACATTGGTGTCGTCGACGTCAACGACAATAAAAAAATCGTTGCAAGCAAACACTGTACCCCCAATAACAAGGCCACACAATGACATCCTAGGGAAATAATGGAAATTATTCACAACAGCAACGACAATTGCGCGTCTATTGCCGTAGTCTGGCCTTATTTCTTAGCAAAAGGCTCTTAAGTGCATTTAGTAAAAGTGCAATCTGCGCGAACAGTATGTGTTAGAAAAATTAGTACGTCTGTTCTTAAAATGCATTGGGCGCCTAAAAGTATGCATCACACATAACAGTTATTATTATTCACACAATATTTACAATGAACCAAAGTGACAATAATATTTATATGTTCACTTTCACAAATAGAACCAAAGAGACCATAATATTTTTATGTTTACTTTCATAAATCATTCCTCTATTGCCTAAAAATATGCACAACACATTACAAAATAATTTTATTTTGAAAATTTCCCCAAGATAATTCAAATGGAAAATATTTGCTAACTTTATGCTATGCTTATTGCGATTCCCTAGACTGTTCATTAAAATCGGTAAATTATACAACATCGAAATATATGTCAATAAACTCTTTATACATGTACATACTATCAGGAAAAATCCTGTTTACATTATCGGAATTTTCGACAAGCAAACTCTCAAAACCACTTGTTCAAATATTAAAACTTCTAATATAACCCCACTTGAGAGCTAATTCTTAGCTGTCATCAGACAATCAAATTGGAAAAGACAGCATTTATTTTGTATCGCTAATAGTGTAGTGGTACTTTAGACTGCAATTGTCTCTACGTTCGGTGTGTGTGCTTGTGTGTTCGGTGTTGTTCATTCACCCATTCAATATTGCTGTTGTTAGGTTAAACACTTGAGTGATTGCCACGTTTTAGCCTGTAGAGACCACGTTTGCATATAAATGTAGAATTATAGAAAATGGTAAAGTGTTGACACGAGCACACACACTAACACACACATTTGGTATATATGTACTCTGTAATGTCTCGTGTCCTTGATATGTTCGTTCTATAGTTTTGTTGTTCCTTGATCACTCATTGTGACATATTTCATAGTCATTGATTTTCTTTCAATTATGCTAAGGGGACAAATAAGTAGACAACAATTTTAAATAGCAAAAAATGACAACGACGACAACAACATTAGCTTCAATGTGGTTGATTGACATGTTGCTCCTACCCGTAGCAGCAGGGTTGAAATGAGGTCAGGTCAGAGCCTTGAAGAAATGGGAACAAAAGATGGGGAAATCTTACAAGCACTTGAGAATTGCATTTTTCTGAAGATAAATATAAAAAAATAATATTACTAGACAAATGTTTATCATCAATATTGGTTTATTTTTTTTAGAATGTCCTCAGTTGGTCGTTTACCAAATAGACTTTAAAAATCAATCAAATTTGGTCCTTTGATAAATTGTCATTAAAGGCCTCCATACTTAGATCGATTTGTACTTCAACATGTAGACATCAAAAATCAGCGCTTAAATCGCCGTCTAAATCCACTCTTATAATTCGTATGTTTCTTCAATAAATAGTTGTCAAAAGTCCATGCTTGTTGGTTCTTTAACAATTCATCATAAAAAATCCGGTGGTCCTTCAATAAAAAATTAAAATCAATGATTATGATAGTCATGGTCCTGGCCCTTCAACAAACAGTCTTTAAAAATCCATGCTTGCAGGTCAGCTGGTTCTTCAACAAACAGTCTTTAAATATCCACGCTTGCAGGTCAGCTGGTTCTTCAACAAACAGTCTTTAAATATCCACGCTTGTAGGTCAGCTGGTTATTCACCAAACAGTCGTTAAAAATCCACGCTAGTAGGTAATATGTATATCCTTCAATTAATCGTCAGTAGGTCCTTCAAAAAATCTCCTTTAGAAATCCACGCTAATGGATCTGATGCCTAGTTCAGTAGGTCTTTCAAAAAAAAAAAAAAAAAAAAAAAACAGTAAGGAAAGTAGTAAAGTCGGACGGGGCCGACTATATGATACCCTTCACCACTTTGAGTATATTCAACAGATGAATCCTAACAGACGTCGCATTTTTAAAGGACCAGTAAAATGAATTTGGAACCATAAACAGGTCATTCTGCAACCGATACTAAATTGTTCATTTGGTCAGATCTTCAGGATTCAGGAAACTTTCCGAAAAAATGGACCTTTATTTTTAATGTTTGGTTGTTGTTGTTATAGCAACTATCTACATGTTTGTTGTATTAAGTTGATCTGGTTCTGATTCCTCTGTTTCCAGGTTCAGGAAGGTTGCAACCTGTAACGGTTGCGTCCAAAGAGATTCCGGAGACAGATGAGTGGGTTTAGCAGGGCAGTTAAAGAGATGCAGCGTATCGTGAGGTCCAAACCCACATGCAGGGCATGTGTTTGGAACCGCGCTGTCAATTCGGGCCCAATACGAATTGAGGCGGCTGCACCTTCCTGATCTTAGTTGGGCTAAAACCACTCTCGTTTGTCTAGGCAGCTCACGTTCTTCTGCTGCTATAGGTGGTGGGTGGACTCCAAGTACAGCATTCACACGGTATTGGTCCATTGCCTGCTCGATAAGCCTCATGATCTAGGGGTTCTCTTTTATACCGTTGGACCTCTCTCTCTAGATCATGTAGGTCTCTCCTTACGTGCCTGGGTGGGGGAATTCTATCCATAAGATTATGACATGGATGATTCCTGCGATAACACCCAAGCAGGTACTGCATCGACAACATCCTATTGTGCCGATGTACGGGTAAGACCATAGCCTCCTCATGTAAATGGTCCACTGGCGTCATAAGGAGGCACCCTGTCGCAGTTCTCAGGGCGGCATTCTGGCAGGTTTGTATGTTCTTCCACTGCGTATCGCTTACATTCGCATACCACACTGGCGCCGCATAGCTTACCACCGACCGACCTATTGCTTTGTAAGAGGTCAACAAGGTCTCTTTATCAGCACCCCAAGAGCTGCCGGCAAGCGACTTGAGGACCTTGTTCCTACTTCTCATCTTATCGCAAATAGCGGTGGCTATTTGCGATAAGATACCGAAAATTGGGGGTAATCTTATATGGGGGCTATCCGAAAAAATGGACCTTTATTTATAATTTTTGGTAGATAGATTTCCTACCCAATAAGAACTCAAAGTACCAAATTTCAGCGAATTCAGTTAAAAAACGCGCTCAAGGACCTCAAAATACCGAAAATTTGGGTGTACCCTTATATGGGGGCTATCCGAAAGAATGGACCTTTATTTATAATTTTTGGTAGGGAGATTTGTTACCCAATAAGAAGAAAAGTACTAAATTTCAGCGAATTCAGTCGAAAAATTCGATCAAAACCCCCAAAATACCGAAAATTGGGGGTAATCTTATATGGGGGCTATCCGAAAAAATGGACCTTTATTTATAATTTTTGGTAGATAGATTTCCTACCCAATAAGAACTCAAAGTACCAAATTTCAGCGAATTCAGTTAAAAAACGCGCTCAAGGACCTCAAAATACCGAAAATTTGGGTGTACCCTTATATGGGGGCTATCCGAAAAAATGGACCTTTATTTATAATTTTTGGTAGGGAGATTTGTTACCCAATAAGAACACAAAGTACTAAATTTCAGCGAATTCGGTCGAAAAATGCGATAAAAACCCCCAAAATACCGAAAATTGGGGGTAATCTTATATGGGGGCTATCCGAAAAAATTTACCTTTATTTATAATTTTTGGTAGGGAGATTTGCTACCCCATAAGAACTCAAAGTACCAAATTTCAGCGAATTCGGTTAAAAAACGCGCTCAAGAACCTCAAAATACCGAAAAATTGGAGGTACCCTTATATGGTAGCTATGCCTAAACGTGGACCGATTTTCTCCAATTTCAATAGGGTTCGTTCTTGGGCCAATTAAGTGACCTGTGCCAAATTCCATCCAAATCGGATCATAAATGCGACCTGTACTTTGTTATCAAAAATACATGGACAGACGGACGGACGGACATGCATAAATCGACTCAGAAAGTGATTCTATGCATATTCTCAAAAGGAACCATGGGTCTATCTCGATTATTTTTGCCTGTTACAAACATATGCACAAAGACATAATACCCTGTACCACAGTGTGGTGAAGGGTATAAAAACGCTAATGGATTTGATGCCTAGTTCAGTAGGTCCTTCAAAAAATCTTCCTTAGAAATAAACGCTAATGGATCTGATGACTAGTTCGGTAGGTCCTTCAAAATTTTTTTTTAGAAATCCACGCCTGTAGCTCAGTTATTCCTTCAAAAAATCTGCTTTAGAAATCTACGCCTGTAGCTCAGTTGGTCCTTCAAAAATCTTCTTTAGAAATCCACGCCTGTAGCTCAGTTGGTCCTTCAAAAATCTTTTTTAGAAATCCACGCCTACAGCTCAGTTGGTCCTTCAGAAAAATGTCTTTAAAAATCCTCGCCTATAGCTCAGTTGCTTTGTGTATAGCTTTGTGGGTCCTCAACAAAATCTTGTTAAAAATTCAAATCTATAAAAATCTTCCTTAAAAATCCACGCCTTCTTTCCTTTTTCCAAAATCCACGCCTATATCGCAGAATGCCCTTGGAAAAAACTTTAAAACTTCACGCCTATAGCTCAGTTGGTCCTTGACAAATTTTCCCTGAAAATACTCGTCTACTGCTCAGTTGGTCCTTCACAAAATCTATAAAAATGCATGCCTATTGCTCAGTTGGTCCTTCACAAAATCTTTATTAAAAATATAGCTCAGTTAGTTCTTGAACAAATCTTCTTTAAAAAATCAGTTGGTCCTCGAAAAAAATATTAATTAAAATCAACGCCCATTGCTCAGTTGGTCCATGAAAAATCTACGCATTTTGCTCAGTTGGTCCTCGAAAAAATATTCATTAAAATCAACGCCTATTGTTCAGTTGGTCGTTCACAAAATCTTCTTTAAAAATCCACGCCTATGGATGTGTTGGTCCTTGAAAAAATCTACTATAAAAATGAACAAGCTTATGGATGTGTTGGTCTTTGAAAAAATCTACTTTGAAAATCCACACTTATGGCTCTGTTGATCCTTGACAAAAATTTCGTTTAAAATTCATGTCTATGGTTCAGTTAATCCTTCAAGAGAAACTTTAAAAATCCATTCTTGCAGTTCGGATAGTCCTTCAAGAAAAACTTTAAAAATCCACGCTTGTAGGTCGGATAGTTCTTTAGGAAAAACCTGTTAAAAAATCACGCTTGTAGCTCGGATAATCATTCAAGAAAAACCCTTTTAAAATCTATACTTGTAGTTTAGATATTCCTTCAAGAAAACCCCCTTTAATAAATAGGCTTTAAAAGTCCACGCTTGTAGCGTGGATAGTCTAACAACAAATAATCCCTAATTACAAGGACATATAGCAGTGTTGGTCTTGAACAAATCGTCTTTAAAAATTCACGCCTTATAAACTTCCTAAAAATATTCAAGTCCTCTTTCTTACTGCCAAAAATGTCCATTGCACCTTTACACCCTATCTCGAACCATAATACTAAATGTCATAGTCTAAACACTCACTCTCACCCACTTCATTTCGACTTCTTGATTTAAAGTAAATGCTTGAGTTTAGTCAAACTGTCAAAGTGTCGGCGAAGATGATGGTGAATGTACAAGTTTGATGGCTGGTGATGGTGGTATTACTTTTACTTGATTGAGCACAGCAAACTTGGAAAAGGACAATTCTCGCTGCTGCTGCTGTTGCCATCACTTATGTATGGATGCACACAGAATGTGGGTGTCAATGATGAATTCGTGTGTGTGTTCGTTTACAAATAACTCAACCAATCGTAATATTTTCCCATTTGATTTTCTCAAGTGGTTCTTAAGTAATGTCACAGCTGAGAATTGTACTGCAGCTAAACTAGCACTACAACTCCTACTTGAAATCAACTGAACATATGTATATATGTATGTGCGTACTGACGTTCAATTGAAGTTGTTGTTCTTCACTCTGTGTCTGTGTATAGTGAGAGATGAGCGTGATGTTCGATTGCAGTATTGTTCGATGTCAAGTGTTAAGTAGTGATAAGATGGTGTTGGATGTCTACAACGAACGGCTGCTGCCGCTGGATCTTTGTCGTGTGGACATTTGTCTGCCAAGTACTTTTGGTGTGTGTGGGTGTGTGAACCAATATTTCACTTCATTTCCAATCTATGATGTTATATTTTCTCCAATGCATTTTCTCTTTTCCTTATTTCCTTATTTGAATTTGTTTTCTTCAATTTTTATTTATAAATAATTACCCTTTTCATTTAATAAGGGCAAAATATTTCATTACCATTTCATTGAATGTAAACTGTGATGACTTCTAAGTGTTTCACTCTTTTCCCATAGTTATTGTGTATTGTTGTTCACTTTTTAACATCACTTCCAATAAAGATATAAGAAAAGTGAAAATTTATTATTATGATGTGATGGGGTGGTGTTGGTGTTAAAGAGTTTCTTTCTTGCCACTCTTCTTCGGATGAAATGTTGCAGCGAAATAAGTTGTATCCACCAAATAGTGCTATTACTTTCACATTAAATGAAAATTGAAAGAACCAAAAGTATATATGGGATTTTAATGACCTTTTTCATTTATTGTCGTCTTGGTTTCATATTCTGGTGAAAATGTGTGCCTGCCTCTCTGATAGCATAGAAATTTGTTCATTAACAAACTAAACGAAGTGAAACCACAAATTTATGTTGTCCAATAAATTGTCTCACTAATTTCTTTTGTCATTGTCTTAAGTGAAGTGGTTTTAGTGGAGCATAATTTTTAATGTGGAGTACTAATGAAACTCGAAATGTATAAATTACATTGTTTATTTTCCAAACAATAATTTTTTAATTAGTTTGAAAACAATGTAAAAATTGGGATTTTGTGGCATTGGAAATTGAAGTTTTTAATGTTTGTTTGAAATGTAATAAAAATTTGTAGTGTGGTATTTTTATGACAAATAATAATGATTGCTGTGTTGATTTCTTTCTAAACTTTTGTGAATTAAATGTAAAAGCCGAAAAATAGTCCCTAAAATCCACTTTTATAGCTTCAATAGTCCTTCAGAAATAAGTGTGTAAATATAAACTATTCTTAAAAATTGACGATTATAGCTCTAATAATACTGCATAAAATATTTGTTTAAAATTCACGCTCATAGTTCTAAGAGTCTCTCAAAAAATATAAAAATCCACGCTAATGGTTCTAAGAGTCTCTCAAAAGATATTCTTCTCCTAGCTTTCCTTTAATTGCAAAACTTAGATCATCAAGCTCGACTCGAAAGAGTATAAATAACCACTTAAAATTACTTTCAAATGATCACTGCCCTTACAAGCAAAATTCAAATAACAAAAATTAATTTCAGCTGAGCCCGGCTAGGACTCGAACTTAGGTCCTCGGAGCAACACAAATGTTGCCAGACCACTTAACGTTCTGAGCCATCCAAAAAAAAAAAAAAAAAAAAAAAAACGGTTGCACAAAAACATGTGTATACCATGGAAGCAATTGTAGGTGTGTGGATTAATTATCCATCGCTACAACAAAAAATCTGCTTTGAAAGGACTGTTCCTAGAATGAAGACAAATGTCGAACTTTGACAATTTTGAATTTAATTCGCATATGCAAGCTTCGCATCAGGGCGGAATAAATACAAGTTATCAAAGTACGACCTTTGTAAAGCCACATACCCTAATATGCCGGATGAGCCGGATGGTGGGTCTTTAGGTTCTTCTCCTGGCTTTCCTTTTCATTGCAAAACTTAGATCATCAAGCTCGACTCGAAAGAGTATAAATAATCACTTAAAATTACTTTCAAATGATCACTGCCCTTACAAGGCAAAATTAAAATAACAAAACTTAAAAATCAAATCAAAACATATTCTTCACAAATCCATGTTTGTTATTCTCTATAATAAGGGTCAACATGGCCCTTCAAAAAACAATCTTCAAAAATCCACGCCCCTAACTCAGTTGGTCTTTTTAAAAACATTCTTAAAAAATTTACGTCCTTAACTCAGTTGGTTCTTGAAAAAATTATTCAAAAATCCACGCCCTTAACTCAGTTGGTCCTTTAACAAACATTTTTTAAAAATCCACGCCTACAGCTCAGTTGGTCTTTCAAAAAATATTCTTTAAAAATCCACGCCCTTAACTCAGTTGGTCTTTCAAAAACTTTCTTTCAAAATCCACGCCTTTTACTCAGTTGGTCCTGCAAAAAAACTTCTTTCAAAATCCGCGTCTTTAACTCAGTTGGTCCGTCAAAAAATCTTCTTTCAAAATCCACGCCTATAGCTCAGTTGGTGCTTCAAAAACATTTTTAAAAATCCACGCCTATATCTAGGTTGATCCCTCATAAAATCTTTAAAAATCTGGTGGTGTTTCAATCGGAACAATAAAAACATTTATGCTGATAAATATTCAAATTAGGCCTTTCAACAAATAGTTTTTAAATTTCATGTTTTAAGCTTTGTTGGTCCTTGGACAAAAATAAATCTTTAACAAGCCTTAAAAAATGTCAAGCTTTGCTATTTTGAAAAACCTTGCGTAATCGGAGCATATGGTGGTTCTTAATGGCTCTTAAAAAATCTTGTTACTTCAGAAAAATGTCTAAGATAATATTATATTTCTGGTAGCCTTTTATCAAATAATCTTTAAAATTTAAATGCTTATAGTATTTCAAAAATATTTTTTGAATAAACTATTCTTTCAAAATATTTATCGCCGTCATTCTAAGTCCCTCAAAGGAGTCTTTAAAATTTCAAGCATATAGCTCTAATAACCAGCTCCGCAAACTCTTGAAAGACATTTAAAAAACGCTTATGCTCGGTTATTCCTCAAAAATCTTAAAAATACTGTCCTTAAAAATCATTTAACGATGATTTTTAGCCCCTGTGTGGGAGGTATCAGAAGGAGTGGACCACATCTTTGAACCTGCACTAAGTTTGAAAGAAATAATAAGATAGGCATGGGTTGGATGAAATCAAAATTTTCTGGAACATGGTTCATATTATGGTTTACATAATCGCGTTGTAGAAATGTCGGTATAGGTCCACTTTTTGGTATTTTCCCTATATTTTCATTTCAAGTACCTGTTAGTATATCTATGGTGGAGGGTATCAAAAGTTTGGCCCGGCCGAACTTAACGCTTTTTCACTTGTTTTAAATTAAATGTTTGTATTAAAAATCGTATTCTAACTTTTCGTTACGACTTTCTCCCTAACTCCTCTTTTTCCCACCTCTCACCTCTTTGCTACTAGTATTCAACCTAAAAATTTTACAAATTGTTCACATGAAGCCAAACAACATTAGAAAACATTTCATTTTTACACCACAAAGAAAAACATCAACAATTTTCATAAAATAAAACAACAACAAACAGTTTTACATTTGACTGACTGTGGAGTAAAATCTGGCATGGCGAAGAGTATCATGAAAAATGAAAACATTTTTAATGTTTCATATATATATATATATATATATATATTTTACAAAACAAGTCATTATACTGAATGTTTTACAAAATATCACATAGAGGAAGTCACACAGTTGTTCGGTTCGACTGGGCTAGCAAACTGCTGACATATAAATAACACACTTTGTAAATATACCGCAATTAGAGCACATTCAACATTTACCAGACTTGGAAATAAAATTTAAAACAAAGTTGGTTTGACAAAATGTCCAAAAATATTTGGGTGGAGAAAAAAACAATAACATCATGATTTGTATAAATCATAATTTATTTTCATTTCCTGTCATATACATTATATGAGATGAAAGAGATGGAAAACTAAAAAGAATTTTCCACAACAAGTGTTGACATTAAATACAGAAAAATAAATAAAAACACAATTAGTTACTTAATTTATGCGGAATTTCGAGTTTTTATACTCTACATCACATATATACTCATATACAATACGAATCTTAGGAGTACATCTTTTATATACCGGAAGTGGTGGAGGGTGTCATATAGTCGGCCAGGTCCGTCTTTGGTGATTTCTTCCCTTTTTTGTTTAATTTTGTTTTCATTTTCTTAATGGCAAATTGAGAATCGTCTCTTTTTGGTATATTTCCATTTACTCTCATATCCAAAAAAAATCGTTTGAAATTTTTCTTAATAAAAAAATTTATATAGAAAGATTTCTCCTACTTTAAAATCAATTATTTTCGAATTATATTCTCAACTCACAGCCAATATTTTTATTTTCTGTTAATTCTTGCTTTTCAGCAATGCCAATAATATTCGATGTTCCAAGGCACAAATTATGCGACTTACTGCTGTGTAAATTTGTTATAGATCTATTAATACTTTACAATTGTTCATGGAATTGGAATGTTATGAGCTTTTCAATTTTTCTTCAAGAATGGAATTCAAAGTAAAATAATAAAAAAATCAGTTATTGCGACACAGTAAGAGGTCTTTGCCAACCAATCAACTCTCTCTCTCTCTATGGTCACATGAAAATGCCATCCATACCCAACCATGATATGCTCAACCAAAACAAGCAATTATAATTGTGGTGGTGTTGAGGGACACCGCCAACAGCAACAAAAAACATCAGCACAGCATCTAGTAAATAATTTCATATTAATGATGAGCTTTTGTGAAAAACAAGAAAATACCACCACACACACAGTCAACAAATTGTTTTGCATAAAAATATAATAGAGTTTCGGCGTTATGACATGAAAATAAATATATATTATTATTATTTTCTTGTCTATTCTGTACAAATGATGATGAACAAATAAAATTAAATATAGAATTGTGGGTATGTGTGTGTTAAAGAAATAGGGATGCCAATGAGGATAGATTTTTGTTTTAAAACTTTCAGGAAATTACAATTTTTGAACGACATGTTTATAACCTCCACCATAATGTGTATATTAAATTTGTCATTTTGTTTTTCACACCTCGAATTATTCACCATAGACCCCTATGAAATATTTATAAAATGTCTAACAAAGTCTGTATATGAGGTCTATACGAGGAACATGTTTTGATTTGTTAATGTATTTTTGTTAAAAAATATCGAAACTATAGACGCCTAGTTTTAAATTTAATTTCTTAAAATATTAGGTTGGTGAAAAATAAATCCATTATTTTTATATGAACTATAGGACTTTATTTAACATGCTTCGGAATGTCCGATTCTCCAAAATGCACCGTTTTGTTGCCATTTTAAAGGTATCTTCATAATGCCTCTCTCATAGAAGTCCTGATCTCTATTTCTATTCCATTTTTTATCATAAAAAAATTAGCAATGCAAGAAAAAAATGATATTCGCTTGGTGTCCGTACTCTATTGCGGATGCATTAAAACTTCCCAACAAAGCTCCCGAAGTTTCTGGCGAGTCACTGTAGATGTGTGTGGCGTAGCGTTGTTCTGGTGGAACACGACACCTCACCTATTGGCCAATTCTGGCCGTTTCTGGTCAATTGTAAATGATTGAAAACTGATTTATGGTCGATTTTGAACTCCTGAGCGATGTTACGACTGCTTAGATCATTTATCCGGATTCCTTTTTCCCCAAACTAATATATAAGAGCATTGGACTTAGATTTTTATTATATGATATTTTTTCAGGTTTATAAAGAGCAATAAGTGTGGATGTTTATCGGACAATTTTTCAGGTATATAACGCAATATTGGTTAGGTATTTAAAAGGCAATAGGCGTGGATTTGTATACGACATGTTTCAGGTCTATAAGGAAAATAGCGTGTATTTTTATATGAAATTTGTTCAGGTCTATACCTGATCGGTCAACAGAAGTTAATATTTATAGGTCATGTTGCATGTATATAGGGTCACAGGCGTGGATTTATATATATATATATATATATATATGTTTTTGCAAAATAGTCAGGCTGAATCCCAGTTTGTTGTTTTTATAAAAAAAAAAAAAAATATTTATTAGTGGGGATGGGCATTGTTTGCCGAGGGGTAAGGCAGGGAAGACTATAGTTTCGGATCACGCCACAGATCCTCATCAGTTCCCTTAGTTTTTTGGTGGGATATTCTCCCTTATACATGCATTTACAAACAATACCATTCCCAAACTATAGTCTTCCCTGCCTTACCCCTCGGCAATCAATGCCATACATTCCCCACTAAGAAATAGTTGTTTATACCCTTTACCACACTGTGGTACAGGGTATTATGTCTTTGTGCATATGTTTGTAACAGGCAAAAGGAATCGATATAGACCCATGTTTCCTTTTGAGAATACGCATAGAATCACTTTCTGAGTCGATTTATGCATGTCCGTCCGTCTGTCCATGTTAAATTGTAAACAAAGTACAGGTCGCAGTTATGATCCGATTTGGATCAAATTTGGCATAGGTCACTTATTTGGCCCAAGGATGAACCCTATTGTTCATATTTAGACATAGCTCCCATATTTTCGTCCGATTTAAGGTAAATGGTGCACCAAAGTCACTATATTTCTTTCGATTTGCACGAAATCTGGCAATTAGGTCTAGAATGATGTGTGTTAAGTTTCCTGAAAATCAGTTCAGATTTAGATATAGCTCCCATATATATTTTCGTCCGATTTAAGGTAAATGGTGTACCAAAGTCCCTTAATATTTTTCGGTTTGAACGAAATTTGGCACAGCGTAATAAAAATAGGTATAGAATGATATGTGTTAAGTTTCCTGAAATCGGTTCAGATTTAGATACAGCTCTTATATATATTTTCGTCCGATTTAGTGTAAATGATGCACCAAAGTCCCTATATATCTTTCGATTTGCACGAAATTTGGTATGGAATGATGTGTATTGAATTTCCTGAAAATCGTTTCAGATTTAAATATAGCTCCCATATATATTTTCGTCCGATTTAAGGTGAAGGGTGTACCAAAGTCCCTTAATATTTTTTGGTTTGCACGAAATTTGGCAGAACGCAATAAATTAGGTCTAGAATGATGTGTGTTAAGTTTCCTGAAATCGGTTCAGATCTAGATATAGCTTCTATATCTGACCAAATGAAAAATTTAGTATCGGTAGCAGAATGACATGTTTATGGATCCAATTTAATTTTTCTGGTCCTTTTGCTTATGATCTGAGTCCATCAACTTGGGCAAACGTAGGTAATGATCTTAAGTCTTCAGTGTTCGCTAAACGAATCAGAGTCGGGGAGTCCGGACTCGGAGTGCAGCGATTTTATTGAAATTAGATTGAACTTAGGTACTACTTATGAGAAGCAAGATCCTCGTCTAGTATTGGTTGTAAAATAGTGTAGTAGATTCAGAGATGTAATTTTATGGTACTATTTGGAGATTATTTACATAAGTAACTGTTAATTTCAAATATTTAAATGTTAAATGAGCTAAGTGTTTACATTATCGTGAATAAAATATATAATATGAATTAAAACAGAGTTGATCCGTTTCATAATAATAATAAAATAATCATGGATATTTGAAGGCTATTTGTTGAGCAGTATAGTTGGATGTATGTTACCCTACATAACTACAATTGAAGTTTAACTTTCTGTGGATCTATATTCCGAGCGTGGACAATACTGTACGATATTAGCACTCTCTTGAACGACTATGTCAACATTTTTTTTTTAATAAAATTTAAATTTAATATTAATTTTTTGAGGATCTATTAAAAAATATTTATGCATTTTTAAAAGACTTATCTTTAGGACTTTTAGAAAAATAAATGTGTATGTGGTTGTTTTTTAAGAATTTAACTTTCATGAATATTCATGTAAGAAAGAAATTTAATGTACATTTTTTGATACTTGATACTTATATATCAGGGCAAGAGTAGGATTTTGAAGAAGAAATTTCGTGACTATTAAGGAAACAGTAGGGATTTTTTGGAAGATTATTATTTAAAGGACTTACAAGCCAACATTTTTATATCCTTCACCACACTGTGGTACAGGGTATTACGTCTTTGTACATATGTTTGTAACATGCAAAAATAATCGAGATAGACCCATGGTTCCTTTTGAGAATATGCATAGAATCACTTTCTCAGTCGATTTATGCATGCCCGTCCGTCCGTCCGTCTGTTTGTGTTAAATTGTAAACAAAGTGCAGGTCGCATTTATGAAGGTCGCGAATTGGATGAAATTTAGCACAGCTCACTTGTTTGGCCCAAGGACGAACCCTATTGAAATTGGGAAAAATCGGTTCAGATTTAGATATAGCTCCCATATATATTTTCGACCGATTTAAGGTAAATTGTGTACTAAAGTCCCTATATATCTTTCGATTTGCAGGAAAATTGGCACAGCGTACTGAACATAGTCTAGAATGATGTGTGTTAAGTTTCGTGAATATCGGTTCCGATTTAGATATAGCTCCCGTATATAGTTTCTGCCGATTTTAGGTAATTGGAGCACCAAAGTCCCTGGAAATCTTTTAATTTGATCGAATTTTGGCGTAGTGCACTGTATTAAGTCTAGAATGATGTGTGAAAAGTTTAGTGAAAATCGGTTCAGATTTAGATATAGCTCCCATATATATTTTCGTCCGATTTTATGTAACTAGTGAAAATCGGTTCAGATTTAGATATAGCTCCCATATATATTTTCGTCCGATTTTATGTAACTGGTGCACCAATGTCCCTATATACCTTTCGATTTGCATGAATTTTGATATAGGGTACTGATTTAAGTCTAAAATGTTGTTGCCAAGCTTCGTGAAAAGATCCATATCTAGGCCGATTGACACAACGTACTGATGTAATAGTCTCTGGCAAGTTTCCCCATATCGGTTCAGATATGTTATTATATATTATTATATATTATGTACTATATGTAAATTGTTATTTACTATTTTAAGTTAATAGTTAATATATTTATTAATAATTGTTAATTATTTCTTATACATTTATTTTATTTATTTACTATTTGTATATATTATTTATTTTTTATTTGCTTGCAATTTATTATTTACTTTATTATTATATTATTACATGCATTGTTTATAATTTATTATATATCTCATATATTATGTCTCATCACAATGTAGATTTCGAACAGTAACCCCTATTATAAACATACATATGCCTCCTCCATACTTACACACATGCGGAAACAGAAGGCAAAATGTAATTATAAATATATAATTGAGTTTGTATTGACAGTATGCGTAACTATTTATGATGTAATTTAAAATACACAAACAATAGCACACAAATAATGTCAACGAGTGTGTGTGTGTCTGTGTGTTTTGGCTAATGGTAAATTTCATATGTGTGTAAAACCGGAAACGGATACTGTAAACAACAACGTATTTGCTATGCCGTTGTCCAATCTAGTGTACACAAACAATTATATCTAATATGTTGATTTATTATTACCTTAATGGTTTGTTTTTGTCATTCGGTCACAAGCCCAACGCCAACAACAACAAGATTTTCACAATCGCTGTTGCTGCTGCTGCTGCTGCTGTTGTTATTATTTGTGGACACTAATTTCAGTTTTCAAGCTGTTTATTCATTCCTTCACCCTGTCACCAATACCCATGTTGACTTTCCCCTGTGGTGTTTTCCAAAACAATTTGACAATAACAATACTATTGAATTATTCGATTTAAATAACCATTGCATGTGATTTTGGGAACTGCTGGCCCCTTTGGCTGCAGGCTAACCGGCAGATATGATTATGTATGCATATATAAATGAATTATAGATATACTACTCACATTAAATGAAATAAAAAATTATAGATATACTACTCACATTAAATGAAATAAAAAATGTTTGCATTGCAGTTGAAATTATTGCGGGTGGTGGTCTGTTGTTGTTGGCTTTATAAAGTCCGGAGTGCTTGGGTCCATTAAATGTACAGTAAATAAATTTGCATGGGCATAATTTTTAAAGCCTAATTAGAAAAGGACTATTGAAATTTAAATGGGTATT
>NW_026886645.1:0-81500 GCF_032173495.1 Musca vetustissima | reverse complement strand
TATTGTTATGTTATTACCTACTGGACTTTTCGTTAGTATATTGTTACGATCCGATGCTGTGTAATCTGATTAAAATATAGTTTCCATACATAGTTTTGTACAATATTGTCTAAATGGTGCACCAAATATATATACTACGCTTTGTTCGTTTCAGATAAATTTTTTGAGTGCTCGCTTTTCTGTAAAATTTGTTTCAAAACGGTACATATTTACATATCACTCTCATACATAGTTTTGTTCAATTGCATACAAAGGGTACGCCAAGTATACTCGATTGGCATGAAATTTTGCATAGATTTCAGAATGATGATGATGTTTATGGATTGATTTAATTTGGTGCTTATATCTATGTAGATTATATATTTAATTTAGCCCGATTGCATGTCGATTATCCTCAAAGATGCTATGTCTGTTCTATCGACAGGACATTGTACGAATGAACACCTCTTATATGTACCCAAAGTGGTAAAGTGTATCATTTGGCCATTCTTGTGAAAAGACATGTTTTACATTTGGTTCGGATATACATTAAGACCCTTCGGCCACTCCACTCCAAATTAAAGGAGATTTTTAACGGCATTTCAGACACCCTAATTATTATGTTTGAATAATTTGCCTTTGGATCAAATACCAACTCGGTTAAGTTGGTAAGTGGAGCGGAGACAGAATCCATGCATGCGGCGTCTTATTTGCTATTTTGTATAGTTATGTCGTGGAAAATCCTCCCACCAAAAATTATCAACATTTGTCCATTTTTTATGGAAATCATGTCCATACAACGAAACCCCCATGTTCGATATTTTGAAGATTTTGGTATCTTCAAGATCTTATCAAAATTCTCCAAATTGGGATTTAACACCGCAAACTGTCCAGATAAAAAACGTCAAAGTTAACGACGTTTTTCTTTTTTAATTTATATTTAATATGCAACGGGACACTTCAAATCCCTTTCAGATTGGATCCATGTATATCCATTCGTTTGTCTGGCCGTCCAAGTATCTTCATATATACATATGTAGATACGTGGACGGATCGATTTTACTATCTAAGATTGATACCATTTAGGCCTAAAATTATCCAAATGTGTAATTAATCGCTCCGTTTATGCAATCGTTGGTTTATATTTTATGGAACAGTGTATAGTCCATTTTTTGCCTATCTCGAAACACAGTGAGTTGTCGTATTTACTGTACTATAACTTAACAAGTGACATTTAATCATTATCTGATGGTATTAAACATCAAATTTATATTCCCATTATTAAAAGAAGAAATGAAGGATTACAGTATATCATCACTTGATGTGTTGATGTTCCGAAAAAAATATTAATTCAATCTTTTGTTTGTAATAAAATCAGGCCACCATGACTAGCTGGTGTGTGGTCCACACAAATTCAAGACCGGCGTACGTTTTATTCTTGGAAAAAGCCAAAGATAATCAATGGCATCAATATCATCATCGTCAGCGTAGATATTAACCACCAGTTGTTACCAGTAGCAAATTAATTGAATTCGCTTACTTATATCCTTCTGCTATTGTTGTTGCTGTCATTGTTGACGGACTACAGACAACAAGAAGTCTCAGCTTCGTCTTCATCTTGTGCCAGACCGCATGCGTCTTTTGTTTATCACGCCTTGATAGTCCTTGAAAAAATATTCTTTTAAATAAATCTACGCCTTGATAGTCCTTTTGAAAAAATATCCTTGAAAAAATATTCTTAAATAAATCCACGCCTCATTAGGTCCTTGAAAAAATATTCTTAAATAAATCCACGCCTCATTAGGTCCTTGAAAAAATATTCTTAAATAAATCCACGCCTTGATAGTCCTTGAAAAAATATTCTTAAATAAATCCACGCCTTGATAGTCCTTGAAAAAATATTCTTAAATAAATCCACGCCTTGATAGTCCTTGAAAAAATATTCTTAAATAAATCCACGCCTTGATAGTCCTTGAAAAAATATTCTTAAATAAATCCACGCCTGGATGGTAGCCCTTGAAAAAATATTCTTAAATAAATCCACGCCTTGATAGTCCTTGAAAAAATATTCTTAAATAAATCCACGCCTTGATAGTCCTTGAAAAAATATTCTTAAATAAATCCACGCCTTGATAGTCCTTGAAAAAATATTCTTAAATAAATCCACGCCTTGATAGTCCTTGAAAAAATATTCTTAAATAAATCCACGCCTTGATAGTCCTTGAAAAAATATTCTTAAATAAATCCACGCCTTGATAGTCCTTGAAAAAATATTCTTAAATAAATCCACGCCTTGATAGTCCTTGAAAAAATATTCTTAAATAAATCCACGCCTTGATAGTCCTTGAAAAAATATTCTTAAATAAATCCACGCCTTGATAGTCCTTGAAAAAATATTCTTAAATAAATCCACGCCTTGATAGTCCTTGAAAAAATATTCTTAAATAAATCCACGCCTTGATAGTCCTTGAAAAAATATTCTTAAATAAATCCACGCCTTGATAGTCCTTGAAAAAATATTCTTAAATAAATCCACGCCTTGATAGTCCTTGAAAAAATATTCTTAAATAAATCCACGCCTTGATAGTCCTTGAAAAAATATTCTTAAATAAATCCACGCCTTGATAGTCCTTGAAAAAATATTCTTAAATAAATCCACGCCTTGATAGTCCTTGAAAAAATATTCTTAAATAAATCCACGCCTTGATAGTCCTTGAAAAAATATTCTTAAATAAATCCACGCCTTGATAGTCCTTGAAAAAATATTCTTAAATAAATCCACGCCTTGATAGTCCTTGAAAAAATATTCTTAAATAAAAATCCACGCCTTGATAGTCCTTGAAAAAATCTTCTTTAAAAAATCCACGCCTTGATAGTCCTTGAAAAAATCTTCTTTAAAAAATCCACGCCTTGATAGTCCTTGAAAAAATCTTCTTTAAAAAATCCACGCCTTGATAGTCCTTGAAAAAATATTCTTTAAAAAATCCACGCCTTCCATAGTCCTTGAAAAAATATTCTTTAAAAAATCCACGCCTTCCATAGTCCTTGAAAAAATATTCTTTAAAAAATTCACTCCTTCCATAGTCCTTGAAAAAATATTCTTTAAAAAATCCACGCCTTCCATAGTCCTTCAAAAAATATTCTTTAAAAAATCCACGCCTGTAATAGTCCTTCAAAAAATATTCTTTAAAAAATCCATGCCTCTAATAGTCCTTCAAAAAATATTCTTAAAAAATCTACGCCTTCGTAGTCCTTCAAAAAATATTCTTAAATAAATCCACGCCTAGTTTGGAGTCCTTCAAAAATATTCTTTAAAAAATCTACGCCTTGATAGTCCTTCAAAGAATATTCTTTAAAAAATCTACGCCTTGATAGTCCTTCAAAGAATATTCTTTAAAAAATCTACGCCTTGATAGTCCTTCAAAGAATATTCTTTAAAAAATCTACGCCTTGATAGTCCTTCAAAGAATATTCTTTAAAAAATCTAATAGTCCTTCAAAAAATATTCTTTAAAAAATCTACGCCTTCGTAGGCCTTCAAAAAATATTCTTTAAAAAATCTACGCCTAGATTTTTTAATAGAGTCTCAAAAAATATTCTTTAAAAAATCTACGCCTTGATAGGGTCTCAACAAATATTCTTTAAAAAATCTACGCCTTGATAGGGTCTCAAAAAATATTCTTTAAAAAATCTACGCCTTGGAGGGTCTCAAAAAATATTCTTTAAAAAATCTACGCCTTGATAGTCCTTCAAAGAATATTCTTTAAAAAATCTACGCCTTGATAGTCCTTCAAAGAATATTCTTTAAAAAATCTACGCCTTGATGGTCCTTCAAAGAATATTCTTTAAAAAATCTACGCCTTGATAGTCCTGGAGAAAATATTTTATTTTGAAAATCTACGCCTTGATAGTCCTGGAGAAAATATTTTTTTTGAAAATCTACGCATATTTTATTTAAAAATCTACGCCTTGATAGTCCTCAAAGAATATTCTTTAAAAAATCTACTTGATAGTCCTTCAAAAATATTCTTAAAAAAATCTACCCCTTCAAAGAATATTCTTTAAAAAATCTACGCCTTGATAGTCCTTCAAATAATAGTCTTTAAAACATCTACGCATTGATAGTCCTTCAAAGAATATTATAAAAAATGTACGCCTTGATAGTCCTTCAAAGAATATTCTTTAAAAAATCCTTGATAGTCCTTCAAAAAATAGTCTTTAAAAAATCTACGCATTGTGAAGGCCCTTGAAAAAAATAGTCTTTAAAAAATCTACGCCTTATACTGGCCCCTAAAAATAGTCTTTAAAAAATCTACGCCTTGATAGTCTTTAAAAAATCTACGCCTTGATAGTCTTTAAAAAATCTACGCCTTGATAGTCTTTAAAAAATCTACGCCTTGATAGTCTTTAAAAAATCTACGCCTTGATAGTCTTTAAAAAATCTACGCCTTGATAGTCTTTAAAAAATCTACGCCTTGATAGTCTTTAAAAAATCTACGCCTTGATAGTCTTTAAAAAATCTACGCCTTGATAGTCTTTAAAAAATCTACGCCTTGATAGTCTTTAAAAAATCTACGCCTTGATAGTCTTTAAAAAATCTACGCCTTGATAGTCTTTAAAAAATCTACGCCTTGATAGTCTTTAAAAAATCTACGCCTTGATAGTCTTTAAAAAATCTACGCCTTGATAGTCTTTAAAAAATCTACGCCTTGATAGTCTTTAAAAAATCTACGCCTTGATAGTCCAGGAAAAACATTCTTTAAAATTCTATGTCCTAATAGTTCGGGAAAAATATTCTTTAAAAATTCTAGGTCTTAATAGTTCGGGAAAATATTCTCCTAAAAAAACTACGCTTTAACAGTCCGGGTCAAATATTCTTTAAAAATCTACTCCTAAATAGCCCTGAAAAAAAACATTCATAAAAAATCTTCGCCTTAATAGTCTTGAAAATCTACGCTTTAATAGTCCTTCCAATAATTTTTGTTCTTTGACTTTTTGCCACTGCTACCAAAGGAAGCCAAACAACAGACAACGTTATGCTCAAACAACCACAAGGAACCTAGAACGCACAGGTAGTATTTAAAAATTATTTTGTATAGAATTCTTCATGATCTCCATAACATGGCTTAATGAGGTGAAAACAGTTACTAAGGGGGAGAGTAATTTGCAAAATATCAGGATCAACATTTGAAAGCAAAATGTAAAGAAAACAGTCACAATAGCCTAGGCAGGATAATATTTTGGCTTAAAGACATTTTCATTTTTATTGTATTTGAAAACAAAAACAGCCAAACGTTTACTATTCAGCCATCGAGAACAATGGTGGCATTGCTGGTTGAGGTTTTTGCAGCTAACACAGCATCAGCACAATATCCCGCTGTGGTCTCAGCCGTTTAGCAGAAGGGTAATCCTACCCATTAAAACCCATTTGCTAGGATGGCGTTTTGTTTTAGTAGGTAATTGCCAAAGGATAATCAGAGAAATGATCCATGCCCCTTTTTCTGGCTGAACAACGGATGAACTCTGTGGATCACCGGAAGATTGAGCGGATGAGCAAACGGATATACATAGGCAAGCAGCGTGGATAGCTAGAAATGTCGCGTCGTACACACATGCACGCACGCCACCAGTCCATGCCTTCCTGCGAACACAGACTTAGTAGCTATGTACATAGCTTAGGGCAAAATTGACTCTCACTCTCCTGTATATCCCTGTCTCATCTCCCTGCGGCTCTTCGCCAAATGCACCTGCTTTATGTAAGCGCTAACTTAACTTGTGTGGCTGCCACTGCATGGATTAACTAACCAATCATTCGCAATCGCCGAACATGGACATGAACTTGCGCGATTTTAGTTAATCATGGCTAACTTCTGGGTCAATACAGGTAGCGGAACAAACGACACTCGCGGCGATTACGCAGTCCACATCCAATTGAAGCTTCATTGAGTTCATCTCCTGACCCGGATTAGCTAATCCCCCCACAACCAATAGCCTGGCTAGCTAACTAAGACACGACTTGTAGCGGACTTGATAATGAATTAAAATATTTACGTGTAAAATCCCCTACCTTCAAGAATCAGCTTCGCTAGAGCACAAGGTTTAAGAATGAAAATCATTGGATTTCACTGGCGTAATCACTTCGTTCATGTACCACGATCTAGCTGGTGATTCATAAGCTACTTGAAATTCGCGACTACGCGGATCTGTCATCTGACTGACCTGGTCGCTGGCTGGAGTGGTGGATTAATTTGTTCTTGCGTTTAACCGCGTACACACCCACTGTTGAACGTGTACTCTAGCCTGAATTTAAATTAGTCCAAGTTCAATATCTCAAGTGGCTGTAGCTCTGTGTGTGTGATTAACAGCCTGCTGAACTCCTCTGGCTATTGGATCTATCAACTAAATGCATGCTTTAATTTTTAGCCATAATTCGTAACGATTAATAAAATCACGTTAATGCATGTCTTAACTTGTTTTAGCTTCAAAAGTAAAGGGCAAGTGTTCGCTTAGCAACGATTTTGAAATTAAAGTGAAGGAATTTAAATATATTAAATCCCGAAGATATATGAAGTTGTACTCCATCCCGTAGATTAGTTCAAGTTAGATCTCCCTTGAAATATATTTTTGATTTAAGTCAAGAGATAAAGTACATTTGTCAAGTAGTTTAAAGAATATTTTTCATGGACTATCGAATTGATTTTTATGGAATACATTTTAAAGACGAGGGTGGATTTTATCCTTGAAAGGGTAGATTTTGTAAAGAATATTTTTTCTAAGACTATCAAGTCGAAGATTTTTAACATAGTATTTTTGTGCATGCCTAGGTTTATTAGAGAATATTTTTTGAAGAGCTATCAAGACGTAGATTTTTTAAAAAAATATTTTTTCGAGTACTATCAAGTCGTAGATTTCTTAAATAATATTTTATGAAGGACTATCAAGGCGTACATTTTGTAAATAATATTTTTTGATGGGCTTTTAAGGCATCGATTTTTAAAGAATATTTTTAAAGGACTATAAAGGCGCAGAATTCTTAATGAATTTCTTTTCCTAGACTATCAAGGCGTGGGGGTAGGCGTAGGCATTGATAGGCGTAGGCCTTGATAGTCCAAGGCGTAGATTTTGTAAATAATATTTTTTGAAGGCCTACGCCTTGATAGTTCAAGGCGTAGATTTTGTAAATTATATTTTTTGAAGTACTTACAAGGCGTAGGAGTAGATGTAGGCCTTGATAGTTCAAGGGGAAGATTTTGTAAATTATATTTTTTGAAGTACTAACAAGGCGTAGGAGTAGACGTAGGCCTTGATAGTTCAAGGGGAAGATTTTGTAAATTATATTTTTTGAAGTACTAACAAGGCGTAGGAGTAGACGTAGGCCTTGATAGTTCAAGGGGAAGATTTTGTAAATAATATTTTTTGAAGGACTATCAAGGCCTAAATTTTTTAAAGTATATTTTTTGAACGACTATGAAGGTGTAGATTTTTTAAAGAATAGTTTTTTCTGGACTATCAAGGCGGAGATTTTTAAGGAATATTTTTTCCTGGACTATCAAGACGAAGATTTTTTAAGACAATTTTTTTCTGGACAATCAAGGCGTAGATTTTTTAAATAATATTTTTTTTGTACAAAAAAAAGGAGTAGATTTTTTAAGACAATTTTTTTCTGAACAATCAAGGCGTAGATTTTTCAAATAATATGTATACCCTTCATTACACTGTAGTACAGGGTATTATGTCTTTGTGCATATGTTTGTAACAGGCAAAAATAATCGAGATAGACCCTTGGTTCCTTTTGAGAATATGCATAGAATCACTTTCTGAGTCGATTTATGCATGTCCGTCCGTCCGCGTGTCCGTCTGTTGGTGTTAAATTGTAAACAAAGTACAGGTCGCATTTATTATCCGAATTGGATGAAATATAACACAGCTCATTTGTTTGGCCCAAGGACGAACCCTATTGAAATTGGGAAAAATCGGTTCAGATTTAGATATAGCTCCCATATATATTTTTCCCTCCGATTTAAGGTAAATGGTGCACCAAATATATCTTTCACTTTGCACGAAATTAGGCACAGCGTAATGAATAAGGTCTAGAATGATGTGTGCAAAGTTTCGTGAAAATCGGTTGAGATTTAGATATAGCTTCCATATATATCTTCGTCCGATTTAAGGTAAATTGTGTACCAAAGTCCCTATATATCTTTCGATTTGCACGAAATTTGGCACAGCATACTAAATTGAGTCTAGAATAATGTGTGCAAAGTTTCGTGAAAATCGGTTCAGATTTAGATATAGCTCCCATATATAGCTTCGCCCGATTTTAGGTAAATTGTGTACCAAAGTCCCTATATATCTTTCGATTTACAAGAAATTTGGCACAGCTTACTAAATTAAGTCTAGAATGATGTGTGCAAAGTTTCGTGAAAATCGGTTCAGATTTAGATATAGCTGCCATATATAGCTTCGCCCGATTTTAGGTAATTGGTACATCAAAGTCCCTGGAAATCTTTTTATTTGCACGAAATTTGGCACAGTGTAATGAAGAGGGTCTAGAATGATGTCTGCCAAGTTTCGTGAAAATCGGTTCAGATTTAGATATAGCTGCCATATATAGCTTCGCCCGATTTTAGGTAATTGGTACATCAAAGTCCCTGGAAATCTTTTTATTTGCACGAAATTTAGCACAGCGTACTAAATTAAGTCTAGAATGATGAGTGCGAAATTCCGTGAATATCGGTTCAGATTTAGATATAGCTTCGCCCGATTTTAGGTAAAATCTTTTCTTTTGATTTGCACGAATTTTGGCATAGCGTACTGAATTAAGTCTAGAAGGATGTGTGATAAGTTTAATGAAAAGCGGGTCAGATTCAGATATAGCTCCCATATATTGTTTCGCCCGATTTTAAGTAATTGGTGCACCATTTTGGTATAGGGTACTGAATTAAGTCTAAAATGATGTTCCTAAGCTTCGTGAAAAGATCCATAGCTAGGCCGATTGACACAACGTACTGATGTACCTTAAATCCTTAAACGTTAAACCTTAAATCGGTTCAGATATTGATATATAACAAAAACGCGTCGTCTGTTAGGATACATATGTAGAATATACCCAAAGTGTTGAAGGGTATCATATAGTCGGCCCAGTCCGACTTTACTACTTTCCTTACTGTTTTTCCTATACATTTTTTAGATTTTTTAAAGAATATTTTTCCTGTACAAAAACGAGTAGATTTTTAAAGAATATTTTTCCGGCGTAGATTTTTTAAAGAATATTTTTTCTCAAACTACCAAATCTTTATTGTTGTTTTTTTTTTTTTGTCAATTTTTAGTGTCCATAACCACACATTTGTTAATCCAATTTGGTTCGCTATGGAAGAAAACTGCATTCATTGCGGTTTTGAATGTATAATAACCGAATAATAATCAATTATTAAAAATATCGTACGGTGAATACAACAAAATAATACATTCATAATTTCTGTTAAATCGCATTCTTTCACAAGCCAAAAAAATTAACAAATGAAGAATTATCCGGCATCCGACATTTCTGAAATGCATGAATAGCGTGTGGACTAATGTTTCTTAAATACCACGTGAATAGTTCTCTGTTGTTACTGTTTTTGTTGTATACGTATTTTCCACAATTACCGGAGGCTATGGAAGGCAACAAAGTTGTTTCTGTCAAAGAAAATGAAACTCAACAATTTGCCAAAAAATATAAAAAGAGATTGACAACAACATTTGCCATAGCCGAAGAATAATAATAACACAAAATTCATAATCATAATAAGGATAACAACAAAATTATGGGCATGCAAGCGTGTGTGTGTGTGTGCATAAGGATCGAAGCAACAGTGAAACAACCACCATTGACAGACAACAATACCACAAACAACTTTTCCATCATTACCGTCATTATTAACGTTTTTGTCATCTTTCCCTCTCTCTCACTGTATGGCATTGTTCATGTCCTTAGAGCTGTCGACAAAAGGATGAGCCATCACATACCGCACACTGTGAGCTGGGTGTCCATTAGAAGTCTAAAAGCAGATAATATAGGGCTATTAGTAACTAAAAGGTTGCAACCCAGAAAATTGAACATGAACACACTCCGCACACACACACGCACTCACACAAAATCAAAGAGCTCATGATTTTGTTTTCAATGTGTGAATGTAAGTGCATGCATGAAAAGTATAAACACTACCAAAATTTATGCTGCAAATTATGTGAATGTGTGTGTGCCGGAGAGAGTTCACCATCAGCTATCATTGCTGCATTCATGTCATCGGCTTTGCTGAAATTTTAATTCTAAATCCTCTAGCAAGGCAAAAAACAAACTATTATTTTGTATTTGTAAAAAAGTACGTTAAATTTAATTGTACAGTATTGGCTATGAGAATAAGGATAGTCAGGACATTTGACGTACTATTTAAAAGGGAAATGAGTGTAGATGTAATGGACTTTGTAACGTTAATAGAAATTATAAAAAAATAGTAAGGCAATTAGAACCAGTAAGGAAAGTTGTAAAGTCGGACTGGGCCGACTATATGATACCCTTCACCCTAACAGGCGTCGCGCTGTTGTTATATATCTATATCTGAACCGATTTCAGGGAATCTTGCCTGAGACTAATTTGTATTACTTCAGTACGTTGCGTCAATCGGACTAGCTATGGACCTTTTCACAAAGCTTGGCAACATCATTCTAGACTTAATTCAGTACCCTATACAAAAATTCGTGCAAATCGAAAGATATATAGGGACTTTGGTGCACCAATTACATAAAATCGGACGAATATATATATTGGAGCTATATCTAAATCTGAACCGATTTTCACGAAACTTAGCACACGTCATTCTAGACTTAATTCAGTACGCTATGCCAAATTTCGTACAAATCGAATGCTTTTCAGAGACTTCGGTGCACCAATTTCCTAAAATCGGATGAAAATATATATGGGATATATTACTAAATCTGAACCGATTTTCACGAAACTTTGCACACATAATTCTAGAATTAATTCAGTACGCTATGTCAAAATTCGTGCAAATGAAAAGATTTCCAGGGACTTAAGTGCACCACTTACTTAAAATCGGGCGAAACTATATATGGGAGCTATATCAAAATCTGAACCGATTTTCATGACACTTAGCACACATTATTATAGCCGCAATTCAGTATGCAAATCGCAAATTTCGTGCAGATCGAAAGATATATAGGGTCATTGGGGCACCAAGTACCTTTAATCGGATGAAAATATATATGGGAGCTATATCTAAATCTGAACCGATTTTCACGAAACTTAGCACACGTCATTCTAGACTTAATTCAGTACACTATGACAAATTTCGTGCCAATCGAATGATTTTCAGAGACTTCGGCGCACCAGTTACCTAAAATCGGATGAAAATATATATGGGAGCTATATCTAAATCTGAACCGATTTTCACGAAACTTTGCACACATCATTCTAGACTTAATTCAGTACGCTATGCCAAAATTCGTGCAAATGAAAAGATTTCAGGGACTTAAGTGCACCATTTACCTAAAATCGGGCGAAACTATATATGGGAGCTATATCTAAATCTGAACCGATTTTCATGAAACTTAGCACACATTACCATATCCGCAATTCAGTATGCTATGCCAAATTTCGTGCAAATCGAAAGATATATAGGGTCCGTGGGCACCAATTACCTTAAATCGGATGAAAATATATATGGGAGCTATATCTAAATCTGAACCGATTTTCACAAAACTTTGCACACATCATTCTAGACTTAATTCAGTACGCTATGCCAAACTTCGTGCAAATCAAAAGATTTCCAGTGACTTTAGTGGACTATTTACCTAAAAATAGGTTTCGTCCTTGGGCCAAACAAATGATCTATGCCAAATTTCATCCAATTCGGATCATAAATGCGACCTGTACTTTGTTTACAATTTTACATGGACAGATGGACAGTCGGACGGACATGCATAAATCGACTCAGAAAGTGATGCTATGCATATTCTCAAAAGGAACCATGGGTCTATGTCGATTATTTTTGCCTGTTACAAACATATGCTCAAAGACATAATACCCTGTACAACAGCGTGGTGAAGGGTATAAAAATCGAACGGAGCCCACTACCGTTCACCCCCTTGGGTATATACCAGAAATGCCCTAATAATTTGATTGTAATAGTCATATCATTTTTTATGGATCCTTGACATTAATTAGGACGAAATTAAGTATGTGTTCTGTATCTATGTGTGAATCGACTTCAGTCAGTCCATACAAATGGCATTCGGCCATCTATGCAACATTTTATTTCAATCGGGCTGACTTAAAGTCTTTCGTGTAGGATTTATGTATCTGACATAGTTTTGTTACCCCGAATCGATTTAAAGCACTATTCGGTAGGCTATGCTCAGTTAGGAACGCTGAGCGAAATTTCGGTGTAATCAGACAGCGCGTCGGGTTAATGAACCGAGAAAGTATATGAGGGATATATTTAAAGCTTCACCGATTTTAATAAACGCTAACACACGTTATACCAGAATCAAATGGGATCTCAATCTAAAACTGAATCGATTTTAAAACAAAAACTCATACCCGTAATTCAAGGTTTAATTCTCTCAGATGTACAAAATTTGTATTTTGAATAGACCGACCGATGGACCTGTATAAATCGATTTAACCAACTAATTGAAATGATCGATCACTACTTAGAGGGTTAAATGAAACAAGACTTTTGTGTGTAAGACAATAACATTTGAAATTTTAATATTATGGCGTATATGATCATTGCGAGTATGACAGGATAAGAAAATTCAAATTCGTCAAGAGGGTGCAATATTGTCCAAACTCGGAATCTAGATTCGCAGAAAGTTAGAGTTCAGTGGTAGTTGTGTGGGGTATTCTATTGTCGGCCTCGTCTGACTGTACTGCTCCGCTCACTGGTTTTTCTTATCGAAGTGGATGTAAATTGGCATTTCGAATTTCTGGTGAAGAAACAAACTTCTTCCACGAAATAGTTCAATATATATCAATGTTTGTATATAGGTCTCGCTTAATTTTTGGTACGTTGGAGTTTCTAGTCATGTCCCGACTTTTTAAAGATTTAAAAACATTTTTACTCTATATTCCAAAGGATTTTGTGGGGTTCTATCGCCTATGACCCCAATTCTTGAAGTGGTGCGGTTTTTAGCATTCAAATGATATGCGTGTAACATTAATCGCTTGATTAAAACAGGTACAACAATTTGGTTTATTTTATGAAAAATATGATTACAACGTCCGATCCGAATCTGCTACTGCAAATACTATACATTTTATTAACGTGATACGAATCCGACAGTTCTGAAAAAAACAAAATTTATTCGAAATATTTTTTCTGAGGAAGAAGGTTGGTATTCCTCATGTCATATCAAAAGTAACCTGCAATACAACATTTAAAGTCGTTTCTTTATAGGCTTTATAGTTATCTGCATAAAATTCCTCACTTCATAAATCAAAAGCTGATCCGTGGCGAATTTGTCTTCACGTTCTTGCCAAGGACTTTCATCCGCTTTCAAATTGTTGTTGCACAAAGTTATTAATTATGAGTTACCATACGGTTTCAAGAATACTTTTCGTATATACTAATGTAGGTTATCATATAGTCGGTCCCGTTCGATTTAAGTCCTTTCCTCTCTGGTCTAATTCTAAAAGCATATTTATGCCGATATTGATTTTCAGAGGAAAATAACCTCTTGGAAGATACTTTTCAAAAAGAGTGCATATTTTCGCATAGTCACGACCATTGTTATGTATTTTGAAGACATAACTCAGAAACATTCAGTGTCCTTATTCCTAACACCAAAGACTGTAACAACAGTTGACCACAGAACACATTGCCAACTCTCAAACAACATATACATACATCTATTCTATCTCTTTATTTTTGTTGTTGTTGTTTGAAATTTTCAAAACAGAAAGAAAAACGAAACGAAGTGTTTATTTATTTAAACTGTAATTTTTGCAATTTTTGTTTTCTCTCACAATAGAAAAAAGAACGTAAATGCAATTGTTCTGTGATCTTCTGCTATTCAGTCACCCCTCTGGTAGACGACAGACATCATTGACCAACAATGTTCATTGCAATATGTTTTAGTAAATGTACGATTTTCGATTTGTTTATTCTGCCCAACGTTTAGAACAAATGAATCCATCCTAAATATCCTTTTAGGCATTGATAAAACTCCATTTGACTCATTCACTCTTCAATGCTCTGCTTGATGGAGTTTGGTTGGTTGATCGACTGGCAGCGGATCCTTTGCGTATGGTGGTGATGTTATTGTTGTTCTGAGACCTTCAAAAAGTCACAAAAAGTGAATTCTTTCCCCTTGCCTTTTCATATTGTATTGCTTTTTAACTTTTTAAATTCAATTTCGTTTTTTGTTCGGGATTATTTGAAATTGGGTAGACGGACAGAAGTCTTGATGTATTTGCTGGTAACTATAGTAACGAATTATTTGCATTGTATGTATGTACATAGAGATATGGGTGTATGGATGTACTGCAGGGTTAATGTTTGTTCGGTGTTAGTAACGTTTTCACCTATTGTTGTTGTTATTCGAACTGCGGCAAAAGATTTAATTTAATTCTGTTGGGCGTGGTCGCTGATGCGTAAATGTTATGTTAATTTTTAGTTTTCCTTGCCGATGGATGGATTGTTCCATTTTAGATTTTAATTACTTTTAAATCAAATTAACATCTGTTTCATCATTGCGTAGTTATATAAAGTCTATGTATGTTATTCCATGAAGTTCATATGTTAAAATATTTAACACTTATTTAAAAGTGAGGGGATTAGATTTTGAAGGAAATCATGAGCGGTGTAAAAAGTAATATGCAAAGGATGTTCTTTTTACTTGTTGGCACTTTTAACACTCACTGAACAAAATCCCAAAATCAAACAGTGTATTAAAAATCTTCATACGGACAAAAATAAGAATTTACGTTATTTCGATATTGATGTTTTCTGTTCAAACGTCTTCACTGGGTGGTTTAACACTTTTGTAATAGGAAACCAGTAAGGAAAGTAGTAAAGCCGGACAGGGCCGTCTATATGATACCCTTCACCACTGTGGGTATATTAAACAGATGCATCTTAACAGACGTCGCATTTTTGAAGGACCATTTACATGGAATTGATAAATATGTTATCTTTATCTAAATCAATCAGAACATAATTCAGTACTCTGTGCAAAATTTTGTCTCAATAAGTTATTTAAATTTATTTATTTAAAATCGGACGAAAATATATATGGGAGCTATATCTAAATCTAACTTTAGTACGTTTTGCAAAATGTGGTCCTAATCGGCCACATTTTGGGTCTTTGGTACACCATTTACTTAAAATCGGTCGAATATATAAATCTGAACCGATTTTAATAAAACTGAACATACATCAATCAGGACCTAATTCAGTACACTGTGTAAAATTTTGTCTTAATCCGATCAATATTGGCAGTATGGTGCTCCATTTACATAAAATCGGATGAAACTATATATGGGAGCTATATCTAAATCTGAATCGATTCCAACAAAACTTGGCATATATCTATCTAGACCTAATTCAGTACTCTGTACAACATTTTGTCTTCTGAAAATAAATATTAATATTATGGTAAATATTACATTAATATTCCTCATTCGATTTGACTAAACACATATCATCTCATAAAACCAAGATAAAATAATTCATGCATCTCAATATATAACTAACAAGTATCTGAACATAAATAAGGTGAATGAAGAAATAACGTGTTAGATTAAAAATGTCAACTGAGGACAATCTAAAACTGGGACCTTGAATATACCGAAAGAAAGAAATGAGAAAAAGAAAAAATTCTAATAGTGGGGCTATAATAAAACGGGGATCAATATTGACATTGTTTGGTAGTGAGATTTGACAGATTTTGTCAAAGATTTGTATGTTGTTATTTGGTATTCTCATTCCAAATAACAACATACAACCAAATCGGTTGTAAAACATATCCAAAATTCTCAATACACCGACTTGGGTCAATTTAATCATTCGGATCATGCGGATCATTATTAGAACCCAAAATAACAAACAGTCAATTTGTTTGGAAAATGCAAAACACGAATACTGGAGGTACCCTTATATGGGGGCAACCCTGAAACTTGAATCGATATTAATAATTTTTGGTGCGGATATATTTTATTCAATGAGAATCCAGAATACCTACTTGAAATACCAAACATCCTAGGGGTACTAGCAATGTCTTTGTGCAAAATTTCAGAGCTCTATCTTAAATAGTGCAATCTCTATCGTGATTTCAACAGTGGACTGACAGATAGAGGGACATGCGTAAATCGACATATAATTTTATTCTGATCAAGAATATATATATATATATATATATGGGAAATATTGCCAATTTTTTAATATTCCATTTTCTAAAAATCAGCTTTTTTTGTTTTTGTGGCACATCAATGATTTTTGGTACACATATAGAGAAAAATGTTCCGACTCCGAAATCGTTCGCGATCAAATTATTGGTTGATGCGCGCAAAAGTTATCGAGGTTTTAATTTTGGGCTTAAGAAAAAAATCTTAAAATGACGCCGTTTATTATATTGACCGAAAACGTTGATATTTATCTTCCTCCGTAAAATAAGAATATGAATATATTATAATAATCACGATAAAGTTGCACATATTTGCGAAATATGAGAAAAATAAAAAATACATAGCAGATTACATCAATATTTTCAATATATTAATGACATACACACACCTAAAAAATAATTTAAAAATATCTACATAATCTAAACACCATGATGAATCAAATGATATCAAAATCACACAAGTCCGTGTCCATGGATGTGCCAGCACAATCTATTTTTGAGATAAATTGCGTACATCTCTCTTTCGGCTGAAGTTTTTAAAGTTCTCTTTTCGAACAAGATCAAAATCCGTATCAGATCATTTATTGAAGCGGAAATGATACACAGAAAACGCAAGTAAATCCGCGATATTTTCAAAAACATTTTTTTTGCCAAATTTCGGGTTTTTGGAAGGCCAGTTCCCGCCGTCCTAGTAGATGGATTTTCACGAAGAAGATTTTATATCATCCGAAACGTAAAAAACCTTATTGATCGCGGGGAACCCATATCATTCAGTTGACAGATCTAAAAATTTGGCCCGAAAAATAGGTTTTTTAGAAATTTGATCGCACAAAATTCGCACCTGCGGATGAGTATTACTCTGAAGCTGTGCATACTACATACACAAAATACATATCATATTACGCAGATTCGCGACTACAATAATCTTATAATCGATTTTTTATAAATTCCTGTTTGCGTATTAAAGCTAGAAGTAAAATTAAAAAAAAAAAAAACACTCAAAATCGAGCTTCAAAATGTCAGCATCATTTAAAGGTAGATGCAGTTAAAATTTTGAAAAATGATACATAAGGGGCGTAGTCCCCATTTTGTTGGCTTCTAGTTTTACTTTGACACGAAGACCGTGGTTCGCCCATATATGGGCAATATTGCCAATTTTTTAACATAGCTGAAGCGGAGGTTCACCCCTTTATAACTCGGGAATTACTTAAGTATAGGAAAAAAAGTGAATAGTTTTGGGTAAATTGATCTGTCGTTGCAAACTGTTCATGATATTGACCTCCAAACTTTATTTTGGTGGAAGCTGTGTCTACTTTAATGTAAAAAAATATGTAAAAACAAGTTGAGGCGAACCAGTTTTTTTATGTTCTCTATCGATTTGTGACTAAGCCACTCATTGCACGGTCTTCGTGTCAAAATAAAACTAAAAGCCAACAAAATGGGGACTACGCCCCTTATGTCTCATTTTTCAAAATTTTAACTGCATCTACCTTTAAATGATGCTGACATTTTGAAGCTCGATTTTGAGTGTTTTTTTAATTTTACTTCTAGCTTTAATACGCAAACAGGAATTTCTAAAAATCGATTATAAGATTATTGTAGTCGCGAATCTGCGTAATTTGATATGTATTTTGTGTATGTAATATGCACAGCTTCAGAGTAATACTCATCCGAATGTGCGAATTTTGTGCGATCAAATTTCTTAAAAACCTATTTTTCGGGCCAAATTTTTAGATCTGTCAACTGAATGATATGGGTACCCGCGATCAATAAGGTTTTTTACGTTTCGGATGATATAAAATCTTCTTCGTGAAAATCCATCTACTAGAACGGCGGGAACTGGCCTTCCAAAAACACGAAATTTGGCAAAAAATGTTTTTGAAAATATCGCGGATTTATTTGCGTTTTCTGTGTATCATTTCCGCTTCAATAAATGACCTCATACGGATTTTGATCTTTTTCGAGAAGACAACTTTAAAAACTTCAGCCGAAAGAGAGATGTACGCAATTTATCTCAAAAATAGATTTTGCTGGCACATCCATGGTTCTTAATGGACCACATTGAAATCGGTATAGATCGATGTATTTTTTTAGGGTGCACACCGAAATCGGATGCGCGTTAATGGCATATGGAGTTTTCGGAAATTATTCGCGTTTTACGATTTTTTGGGTACTTCAATGTAACGTGCGGCACATCTTAGCCGTCAAATGAAATTTCGCAAAATATATATGGATTGGAAGATAAACTTCAGTACTTCCTGGAAACCGCATGCGCATCAAATGATTTTGAGAATTACGCGATTTAGACGCAATTTATCTCAAAAATAGTGTGAGCTGGCACATACATGGTTCTTAATGGACCACATTGAAATCGGTATAGATCGATGTATTTTTTTAGGGTGCACACCAAAATCGGATGCGTGTTAATGGCATATGGAGTTTTCGGAAATTATTCGCGTTTTACGATTTTTTTGGGTACTTCAATGCAACGTGTGGCACATCTTAGCCGTCAAATGAAATTTCGCAAAATATATATGGATTGGAAGATAAACTTCAGTATTTCCTGAAAACCGCATGCGCATCAAATGATTTTGAGAATTACGCGATTTAGACGCAATTTAAAATGTATATTTCATAATATTATATTATTTTTAGATTTATTCCTATTTATAGAACCCCAAGATTTATCGGAAGGGTCTTGCTACAATCCACAAGGTGTATACTTATACACCAAATGTGATTATTTTTAAATATGTCAATTTTTCGGCGAAATTTGGGTAAAATAGCAGAATAACCCCAAATTTTTTTCTGAAATTTCTTGTATAAAATTAAAAAATAAATATGATGACATTATTTTTTCGAACCAAAAACAAATATTTTTCCTCAATATCTTGATTTGTTGTAGCTCTGATTTACAAACCGCTACACGGACTTGTCTGATTTTGATATCATTTGATTCATCATGGTGTTTAGATTATGCAGATATTTTTATATACATTTTTAGGTGTGTGTATGTCATTAATATAATGAAAATATTGACGTAATATCCTATATTTTTATCATTTTTCTCATATTTCGCGAAAATGTGCAACTTTATCGCGATTATTATAATATAGTCATATTCTTACTTTACGGAGGAAGACATATATCAACGTTTTTGGTCAATATAATAAACGGCGTAATTTTAAGATTTTTTTCTTATGCCCAAAATTAAAACCTCGATAACTTTTGCGCGCATCAACCAAAAAGTTGATCGCGAACAGTTTCGGAGTCAGAACATTTTTCTCTATATGTCTACCAAAAATCATTGATGTGCCACAAAAACAAAAAAACTGATTTTTTGAAAATGGAATATTAAAAAATTGGCAATATTGCCCATATATATATATATACTGTGTGGGGTCTCCGGTGGATATTTCGAAATGTTGCAAACGGAATGACAAATTTATGGTGGAGAGTATAAAAATATATCGATAAGATTCAAACAGGATGTAAGCACCGAAGCAGAAGCAAATGAAAGCATTTCCAAGTTATAGTCACTTAATTGCAAAATTTGGAGAAGATAACATCTTAAATACTACCAAATCATCACAAAACATGTCCCTACTTACAAGCAAAATTTCGAAATAATATTGCCGTTGAAAGGATGAGAAACTTTATTAAATTTTATTGAAAAAAATAATTTTCATCATTTTTGTGGGAGGTACTAGAAGAAGAAATGTTGCGATGTACAAAGTTTGGATGTAATCGGTTACTGTCTGCACCAGCGAGCCAGACCCACAGACAGACGAAAACCAATATTTCGATGAGGGGCATTTTTGTCGTAGCAAAATATGATTTAGAATTACAGCCATAAGACTAAGGGTATAATCACATTTATGATCTAGCAGTGCTCGAAAAACTTATATGTATGTTAGCCATCGAAAAATAATTATATACATGTTTTGAAATAATCTCTATAAACCCTATTTTTTTGTTTTTGGTTGCCCCGGCCCAAGTCTCGTATAAAATTTTGTGGTCTTCGAATGATAAATATTTTCTATAGAACGATTAAAAAACATACAAATATAATGTTTCTGGTTCACTTGATCCTATAGATGTTAAGCTATCATCATCGAAAACTATATGAGACATCCTTGAACTTCACCTATAACTTTGCATCGGCACGTGTCTTTCCAAAGTAAATGTATTTCATTTTGTAATTTATCATGTTAAAATTCACTTAATTGTGGCCTCTAGAGCGACTAGACAGAAAAATGAGGATTTTTATCACCTAACCAATCATTATCAAATTTTTCCAGAACCTAGCCTATATGCAAATTTTGGTGAAGATTGGTCAATAATAGCGGCGTTTGATCGCTTCAAAAATTGTTTTCTTGATATCAAGTCACTGGATTATAACTCAGGGGGATAATTAATCAATTCCATATTTTGGGCAGTCAAATAGGCGTTGGTTTGAGCCAATGTGTGAGAGCTTGTATACGTTTATTAAATTTCTCCGTAGACAAACAAATTTTGGTGTACCAGAATTGACCGTCCTACAAAACAGTCGACACATGACTAGTTTTAAAGCAGGCCCTCATTTGCCAGGATGTGCTTCTTCGACGAAAAATGTTCCTTGGATTTCCTCAAATACACACACGGTCGGCTTTTTCTGGGCTCCCTGTATCGTTTTTTTTAAAGCACAGCAATTTTTCTAACCAGTCGACATCGGTTTTTAGCGATTGTTAAATTGTGTCGGCTCCAACGTGAATAAACCTTTCTATGATGCAATATCGCATGTGTGCTGATGGAAGAAATATCCAAGGAAATAGGATTATCAGATTTTGCGCCACAACGTATGTTTTATTGACGGCATTAGTCTTTTATCGAGCGATTGAATTCATTATACAATTTTTCACAGCGCCTTGGTATCTCTTCACTACACAACGGTGCGCTCTTACCGTGATAATACACGGCGAATGTTGAAATAAATATTCACACGAATATGATCACCGAGTTAAGTCCAGTTATTTAGAAAATTGAATTTTCAAGTCGCGATAAACAATACAACACATGATCGTACGGCCATCAGTGCTGAGTACGTTTATGCTAGATCAAACATTACAGTGGAAATGTCAGATGGCGCCTGGAATATATATGATTACATGTTTTGTTTGGTTCATACCGTGTTCCGTATTTAAATACTAACGATTTCAATGTGTCAATGAAATATTTTATACCATGCTCTCTTTGGTGTATCCTTAAAAAATCTGCAAACCACATTTTTCCGACGGCTTTTAAAAAAAATTTTCCCAATCATTCCCCATAAAAATATAAACAAAATTGTATTTATGTTTTAAAAACTTGTTTATGTATTTTCTTTTTTTTTAATATATAAAAATTAATTTAACTTAATTTGTAAAAAAATATATTTACATAAATTTATAACTTATTTTAAGATTTTTGTTTTGTTTGTTTCTCTTTTTTAACAATAACAAAAATTTGCAACTTTTGCTAAATTAATGCTACGATTAAGATCACTTGGATGATGTTTTGTTAACACTTTTTTTTTTTCAAATTTGAAGGCTACTAAGGCGTAGTATGGTTACTTGTGAAAACCTTTTTGTTGTTTTAAAGTGCTTACAGCTGCGTATTGGCCACATCAAAACTTTGAGTATTGTCCATTATGTCTTTAACTATTCCCAGATAAAGAAGGAGTTCGAATGAGAAGAGTGGGTGTGTGAGATAGGCTGAGTTTTAAATTATCACAGTTTCCAGACCATGAGCACTCCGCCAGCCTGAGGCAATTTCTGCTCCTCAGGGCCCATGGGGCTAGGCAGCGGTTGTGAACACTTCAAGTGTGCACTTTTTGTGCTCTAATCAGGAGCATTTGGTGTATCAACCCAATGTCAATGGGTGTAGAGGTAAAAGTCCATTATCCGACGGCAAACTATGCGTTACGTTTTAAATTTTACGCTGACTGTACATGTCACCAATCAAACGAACAATGGTAATGTCACCAATAGTTTTACGGAAGAACAACTCCTCGATGGCAAAGGATGAGACCTTGTGCATTTGGGCTAATACACTCATAATGCTTTGGAAACGCATGGGCTGACCGGGATGCAAGCGGGCAATGTAGCCAATGAGAGCGTTGCGGCTTTCGTCATGTAAGGCCGAGATTTTGGCTGTTTCGATGAGACCACGAGATTCGGCCGAAATGCTGGAGTTGGGACTGCCATTGCTGGTGGTGGACAATGAGGAGTTGGCCAAATCATCAGAGCCGGGGCGACGGAACAAAGTCAAGGCACGAATGAGTTCATATTCATGGCTGTCGATATTGAGATGGCACAACTGGTTGAGAACATCTTGGAAGGCATGAACTTCACGGGTCACCAAGCCAGTAACATCACGGTTAGGGTTTTCCGATTCATAGACGAACAACAGCTGGGTGAAGTTCATGGGCATGAGGTATTGAGCCATGGCCAAGATGAAGAATTCCTTCCAGGAGTCTTCCAACAATTGCAATTGATCGGGCAAAGGCAATTCACCGAACGAGGGCACATTCTTAATCCAGTTGATGTTCTTGAAGAGGTGTTCGGCGGCGGTTTCCTTGATGTGTTCAGCAGCCATTAGTGGTGGTGTTGGTGGGAGGACACGGGTGGCAGCCAAGGCATTCATGTAGGCGGCAGTGGGTGCAAAGAAGGTGGGGTGGGCTTGATGCATGGGGTGCTGGGGTACACGGGGTACAGATAAATCCAAAACGGAGGGTGGAGGGGGGAAGGCACCAGCCAAACTGGGATGCATTTGATGATGTCCGGGAATTGGCATGGGCAAGCCAGGGAAACCGGTCAAGGCGGCGGTGTTCATGAGGATTTCAGCGGGAATCTGAGGCATTTCAGAACCACCCATCATGGCGTCTTTGTACATGGCCATGTGGCGGCGCAAGGTGGAGTTGCGGGGTCCACGTTCATGTTGGACGGCATCTTTGTTCATGCCAACTTCGAAGCATTTGCGCAAGCGACAGGCACGGCACTGATTGCGGTGCGTTTTGTCAACCACACAGAGGCCTTGTTTTTGGGATTTGCAGACATATTGGCGGGAACGGCGAATGGAACGCTTGAAGAAGCCAGCACAGCCATCACAGGCATAGATGCCATAATGTTTGCCGGAGCTGTGGTCACGGCAAACTTTGCAAGGCACATGATAAAGGATGCGACCTAAAATAGAAAAAAGAGAAAAATTGGTAATTAGTAATTTGTTCAATGATTAAAGAGATGATAAAATTCGAAGAAATTTATTGCAGGAATCAATAGAAAACTTTGGGTAATCCTTTGGGCAAAGTAGTTCCATTTTCATCCTTGCTGGTAATTCCTTTTTTGTGTTGATTGTGAATCGTTTGTTCATCGAATACTTACTTGAGGCAGCTGGTGATAATCTGACGGAGTTGTATTTTTGATCCATGATATCGGGAGATCCAGATTCAGTGGTTTGCATTTTGTTGTTTGTTATTGTAAAGTAATCCTTGGGTGTAGTTATAAAAATTGATAGTTGTTGTGCGTCGTTTTGATTAACAAATTATTGATTTTTTGTAATTGTAAAATTTGTTTGCTATATTTTTTAGTGTTCTCAGCTCTGTTTGAGTTGTGTTCACTGTTTGAGATCCAAATGGTTTGTGTTGCTAATTCACCACCATCCTCGTCCTTTAATAGTCCTGACACAAAATTTGCACTCTACCATTCATAGCAACCAACCACTGTTGCGATCATCCCCGTTTACCTAACCTACGCCCGTTCATTGGTTACACACACATGTACATCAGGCTAGTGTGTTCTCTTTCACTCTCCCGTTATCCTTACGGGGACGTACAATCCCGAAAGAGCAACACACACATGCAGATCTTTTTGGCCTGTGCATTTGCAGAGGTTTTCATTCAGTGCCGCTGCTGTAGATGATTTTATGACATCTCTTTTATGGTGGTTTACCTGTGTGCTCGCTGCTCTCATTTCGATAGAAAGAAATTTTATGAACGAATTTTGTGTGCCTGTGTGTTAAAGGGTGGTGAGTTGTTTTATTGCTTGTGTGTGTGCTGATGATGATGAACTGGACCATTGTTAATATCGGCTGAGCATTGTGTTTTTGTTGTTGTCTTGTTACCTGTTTTTCTCCGTCGCTCTGCTCTAGTTGTTCTACTAACGTTTTAATTTTTCCTAATGATGTTTTCTATACATTAATTGCTCTCTTATTTTTTTGCATTCATTGTCAAGAGGAATGCAGTTTTTTTACTTGGAATTAATTGCAGCGTTGGCTGCTTGATATGTCTTTGGGAATTTCTTGTGTTGAAAATTCAGTTTCTTTATTTTGGGATAATCCCCTCAACTATTGAAAATATCAAATATTTGAATTCTTTTTATTTTTTTTGTAGATGTTGTCGGTTTTTATACCCTACACAACTATGTTGTCAGGGTATTATAGCTTTGTGCAGCCCCAAATGTTTGTAACGCCGCGAAATATTGGTCCTATTTAAGCATTTTATCTCGACTAGCTGAGTCGATCTAGACATGTGTGTCCGTCCGTCCGTCCGTCCGTCCGTCTGTCCATTATAATTTGTAAACACGATACAGGCCACAGTTATGGACCAATCTTCACGAAATTTTGCATGTAGGATGGGTTCTGGCCAATGAAGACCCCTATTGTTTTTGGAAAATATCGGTTAATATTTAGGGGATGAAATGGACCAAATACTAAATTTTTGTCGGTTTTTCTGGTCGCTCCAGAGGCCGCAATTATGGCCCAAACACCGCGAATTTTTGCATGGAGAAGGGGATCGGGCCAGAATAAGCATGCATGTTTTGATAAAGATCGGTCAATATTTAGCGGGTCAAATGGACCCTGACTTTTGTGTGAAAAATGACAAAATTTGTATTCTATGTCATATATATTTACTCCTGGAGGATGTAGACCCCAGGAGTTGATAGCATATCCAAGAGGAGTGGTTTTCCTTTAAATTGATACCAAATATAGTGATGTGTCTACTCAGATGTGGGAGTTACAGTCAAATATTTACAGGTGCTTACGTATTCAGATATTATTTAGTAACCCATTACCACATTAGAGGGAGAAATATCGCGCTGATGGCTTTGAAATTTTTCATGAAGTTCCAGTTATGGTCAAGAACAACGCCTACAATTTTCGGTGATGATCAGATTAAAATTTTGGGATGAAATGGACCGAAAACATAATTTTTTGTGTGTTTTCGAGTAGAGTATAATCCGAAAATCAAAACACAACCTACCGTGAAGGTAATCTGGACAAGTAAATAGAAGGATTGTACTGAATATTCGAAAAAAGTAAGGAAGAGGTGTTGTTAACCTCTAATCGGACAAGAGGGGGCAAATATCACGAAATATTACTCAGACTCGGAATAAACATCCTCAGAAAGTTAGAGTTCGTGGTAGTTGTGTAGGGTATCGCATGGTCGGCCCCGTCCGACTATACTGCTCCGCTCACTGGTTTATTTTAGGAAAGCGTGTTAATGTAATTATTGGAATTAAAATAACAAATGCATTTTGTATGTGAAATTCGAAAAATATAAAACAATATCATATAAGATCTATGGACAGATTACTCTGAATTAGTATCTTATAATACAATATAAAAATGGTTACATTTAAAGTAAATTTTGATGTAGCTATTTGAAGATATTTGTGGTTTTCATACATCGCTTATGGCTAAAATTAAAAAAATCTTTTTTTTCTTATAATTGTATTATATTGTAAGATTTTAAATGAGCAGTTTATATGACATACTTAAAACATCATTTCAAATCCAATATACAATTTGTTGGTTATTTCGATTTCCAAAATTAATGAGGATGTTCTTATTTTGTGAATTTGGTATTAAGTTCTGATGAAGAAATGTGGTAAAAAGTTAAAATTTTTATGACAATAATTAAATGACATTCCAGTGAATTACTTCTAAAATAATTTAAATTATAACGATGTCACTTGGGGAGAAATGAAGATGTTACAATTCGAATACAGTGTGTGAATAAAAATATAAATACCGCCGGATGATAATCGCCGAAGACGAGCGAAATATCGGAAATAAAATAAAAACATATTAAATACAGCAAAATTAAAATATCTGTATAAACTTAATAAAATATGTTTAGAATAATAATTATTTCAAATTAAAGATCTAGATCTAATCATCTAGCTCTGCCAGGAACTTCAAACATCTTGTACTAAGGCGATATCGTTATATACGAACTATGTATAGTATGCTTTTATTGAATTGAAGGATATTTTCTGAATGCTAAATGTTCAAAATTACAGATAAATCTTTTCTTATCGGCACCATTTATAAATCGAGCCATTTATCGGGATTTCAACAGATTGACGGAAAAGAATGATTTTTGTTTAGCGGATCCGTAAATGGCTTCATGAACAACATTCCAAACAAACAGCTAAGAAAACTGACGACATAAGAGGATCTCTCATTCTCAGTTTCAAACCAGTAGGGAATGCAGTAATGTCGGGCTGGGCCGATTATATGATACCCTTCACCACTTTGGGTATATTTTACATATGTATCCTATCAATTTCCTTCGAGGGAACATTGACAGGAAATTGAACGTATTTAAATATGTGATATTTATCTCTAAGTGAACCAACTATCACAAATCAATACACATGACGAATGAAATTTCATTTCAATGGAACCAATTTATGTAAATCGTTTTATAGAGAACTTGATACACGCTATTCGGTATGCCGCTATCAGACACCCGTTCGAAATGTATATGGAAATAAAGAAAACTGATAAAGGAAACTGATTTCGACGAAACTTGCCAAATATTAATATATTTCACATTGTACAAAATTGTGTGGCAATCGGACAAACTTTGTGTACAATTTACATAAAATAGGAAGAAAATATTTTGAAGAGACTAAGCACACATCAGTACGCTATGCCAAATTTCGTGCAAATCGAAAAAAAACATAGGAGCTTTGGTGCACTATTTACTTAAAATCATATGAAAATATATATGTGGGGTATATTTAAAACTGAAACAAATTTTATGAAACTAAACATACATCATTCTAGGATTCTGTTTATGACACTCTAAACGCGTTTTTCTCGAAACTTCGTTCTTGCGAATGGCGGGCAGTATAACACAAAAACTGAAAATCTAATCCGTTCCAAATTTTATCAAATCATTTTGTACATACATACTGTGTTTTTTTTTAATTTTTTTTTTTTAATTTTTTGTTCGACGTAATATTCCTAGTTCAATCCAAAGCCAGACATGTACACTATCGAATCATGCTTGCCTTCGAAAGGAAGGACTTTTCTTCAATTACAAAAACAACAAAAACAATATTATGTAAATAAATTTTTTCTCGAGGCTTCAATATAAAGAAGTTAATTTTCCAGCCGATTGAGAATCGTCGAAATTTGAAATCGAGAATGGGAGTCCCAGTTATTGTAATTGCTCAAAGCAGTTACAATAACTGGTAAGGCAGTGAATATTCTATGACAAAATCGACATTTATTCTGATCAAGAATGACAAATGTAATAAAATTGTGACACTAACATAACAAACATCTAAACCTAACACTACGACTTGATTATAAGTGGTCAATGTGAAAATTTATATGTTTCCTCTGCGAAGACGAAGATGTCTGATCTTTAATATAAAATTGTAATAAAATTTTTAAATTCATATAGATATGAATTGCGATATTATGACACGTTCGAAACTAAACTCTGTTGATAAGTACTGTTCCGTGGCAGTTTTTTGGGTTTCACATGGTCGTCCCCTTCCGGCTATACCGCTTCCCTTACTGGTTCTACAAAACTTAATACAGATCAAAATATTAATTTAGATTCAAAATTGATAATTTTAAGAAGTGCACTATGAGCCAGGAACCCAAGTTTTTGTTGGCAAAAATGTCCATTTCAACTCTGGATACTTTGAGCTTTACTCCAGTAAAATTGTTTCTCATTGTGGGTCACACAAATGACAGGAGATAAAAGACAAAATGTCATATTTCTGGAATATAAATTGAAATAAAAATCATCAAAAATTTCGCATATAAATTCATAAATATTTCTTAAAAAATGAGTTTCACCCTAGTGCCAAGCAGTGCTACAGAATATTTTAAATGCTATAATATCAATCGAAGCATCGATTTGTTCTCTGTCCAGAATTTTGCGACAGTTCATAACCTCAAAAATTGTTGCCGATAATACAATAATGGAATAAAAAAATTGCCTATTCAAATTTAAAAAAAGTAATATTGACTTTTACTATTATAGCATGTTGGTAATAAAATTTAAGATATTAGCATCACCTTCAAAATGTTAGTATTTTGAAAATTTTAATATTTTGAATTATAATTGGGTGTAAAATCTTTGTAACAAAAACTAACCATATCGACGGATCACTCGTTTCAACAAAATCGAATATTTTTCAAATTTAATTATGGTATGCAATGTTTTAAATGCTAAATTGCCTATATATCAAATCCAGCTGGAAACCAAATGACTAATTATTATAGTCACATTGTTTGAAAAATTCACTTATAAAAATCAGGAGTTATCTCAGAACATAGACCTATATTGAAAACTTTAATTTCTATTGGCAATACCAAAAACCCTATCAATCGTGATTTCAATTGGCTAAATCGGCATAAAAAATTTCTGACGAATATTTCGAAGCGGCAAATTCAGTGTACACTCAATTACCATTTCAGCATATTGAGCCTTTATACATTGAGATATTATCATTCCAGTTTTCTATTATCATCATTCTATCATATACTTAAAATTTTGTATAAATCCGCCATATAATACTTACTTAATACGAAAAACAAGACGCTGTTCACATTCATTTGATTTGATATACATTTTTATATTTATCTATAGGCCAATCCTTGTGCACGGCAGACGCTGACCTAATTTCTATTTCGACTTTTTACAGTAAAGAAAATTCACAAAATCACATCTTATCACCCAGTTTTTAGCCATTTTTTATTTATTCTTAATCTATCTACAATCCCAAATAATTGAATTAATTTCCATTTTAATACTCCAAGCTTATAATAAGCAACTGCTCCAGTTACATTTAAGTAAAAAGGTGTGATAGTGTTTCATCCGACAAAAGTAAATGATTTAATATTTAAAATTTATAGAAGCTAGCTGGAGGCTATCTTTGGAGGATCTATATTCAAACCTGCACTTACAACCATTTTAACCTCATAAGTCTAAGATATACCTCTACTGAACCCCACTTAGCTATAGGCATTAGGCATGAAATTTGCCAAGTTTGTCTTTAATTGATCCTTTTCAGAATCTAGAGGATTCCATGGTCCAAAGAATTCACTTTAGTCCTAAGGCGAAAGAATCAGGGAGAGAGTGAGGTAGCTTAGCTCTTTGAAAGCCTCTGTGCCTAAGCGCAGGCTTGCCAATTTAGGTTCAGTGGTTGCTTGTGCGCATCACTTGATCACAGTGATTGCTTGTCACGTAGCTTAACTTCAACGATGGTTTAATCGCTAACCCTTAATCCCCCCTGATTAAGTAATACAATTTAAATCGTAACGAATTCTCTTTAAATTCAGCAATGTATCAACCGAAAATAAATCGTAAGATTGTGTGTAGCCTTAAAGAAAGGCATGCATATGCATGTTGGAGATAATGGCAGGGTGGACCTTGGATGAAAGTGAATTAGTAACATATTTAAATCGTGGTTTTAGCGAAAGACGGGGGAATACAAGAAGGAAGGCAAATACAAGAGAATTTGTTGTAATTCAACCTCTTAACGTATCGATGGATTAAAAACCTCTTGAGAGATTTTTTCTTTAAAATCTAATATTTAATTTTAAGAAATTATTATTTTATTAATATTTTAAGTGCTTATTTGTTCACTATGAAGTATAGCACGAGAGTATAGCAAAATCCAAAAGTGGGTTTCAAAATGTCCTTTCCACTTAAGAGATAACAAAAACATAAGTCTAACCCATACCCGTTTAGTGGTTGGTTGACTAAATTATTATTTTGAATTTTGATTCCCATTTCAATTATAAAAGTTGAAATATGACCACGATGATCCGTTTGAATATCGTGAGAATAATTTGAATATAAACAAAATAAATAAAAAATTAATTTGAAACTCTATTGTCACCCAGATCACAATAATGCTACCACACCAAACACAAAAGCAAATGTGCAACAATACACATTTGCTAACAAATTACACCATCTACTCCCCTGTTCTGAAATGAGAAACTTTATTATTTTCTGCTTGGAAAGACATGCACACTCAGATACCCACACGAATTCCCATTCAAATTTGTTACAATGTCTGTTATTTGAACTTGGTCAATAAAATACTTGACATGATATTCCCAAAATAGCAATCATCGTTATTCAGGCTCATCAAAATCAACATCACGATAGACTCACACTCTTATTAGAACTTCATTTAGTCCTGCAACGCAAGAACACCCTCAATTGTTTGAATGCTAATAACACTTATTAGAATTAAGGGTGGGTGGGTAATGCAAACAAACAACAATACGAACATGAAAAGACTCACCGGTGGGCTAACAATTAAATGTAGAGTGGGCGAAATGTTAACCCACCACCACCACCATCGGGGCCAACATCAACGTAAATTGAAATGACCAAATGACTAGTCATTTGATGTGCTCGCAATCAAAATGCATGGGAATTTTGTGTGAAGCTTGCGTGTGATGCTATGTTTTATTCGTATGGGACAATGTCCTTGATGATCCTTCATTACTCGTCATCGTCGTCATCATCACCAACTGGATGGAGTGGATGATGTGAGAACTAACATTGCAATGATGGGAGACTGATGTACATTCATCACAATTGTGATGGTGGGTGATGAGGTTAAAGGACCATATGGTCATCACCGTATACCGTTGACCAGGTGAACGTGGGAAAAGTTGATAAGTTCCCATCAAAGGATGCTGAGAATAGTTGTAAAAATTAAAATGTTTTTACATTGTTACTAACAATATTGGTGAAGTTGCTTGATTTAAATTTTAGGTTGATCATAATGTATAGAAACGTTTACACTAGATATAAAGTTATGAATTTTAAATTGATTAGGTCTTGATTCTTCCCACTAAATTTAGTCATTAATTCCGTATTAACTCTTAATTAGAAGTGGCTCCCAACATCAAAATTCTTATCAATTTTCAGTAGAACCATACAGAATTTACTATATTCAATCAATTTTAATAATATTTTCTCAAGAGTTATGTTTAGCATGTCCTACTATCAGTGTGGACTAGATTTGTTTCAAGAACTATAACTATCATAATTGTTTAACAAAAAAAATTTTAGCATGAATTTCTTAGATTTGAAAGATTATCAGGGGGTAGATTTTTTAAAGAATTTTTTTTCTCAAACTCTCAAGGCGTAGATTTTTTAAAGATTATTTTTTTCGACGCTACCAACACATATTTTTTTTAAGACGCTACCAAGGCGTATTTTTTTAAGAGGCTGCCAAGGCGTATTTTTTAAGATTAGTTTTTAAGACGCTACCAAGGCGTATTTTTAAGTCGCTACCAGGGCGTATTTTTTAAGAGGCTACCAAGGCGTCTTTTTTTAAGATTATTTTTTAAAACGCTACCAAGGCGTATTTTTTTTTAAGTCTCAACCGAGGCGTATTTTTTTAAGATTATTTTTTAAGACACAACAAAGGCGCAAATTTTTTAAGATTATTTTTTAAGACGCTACCATGGCGTAATTTTTTTAAGACGCTTCCGAGGCGTAATTTTGTTTATAATTATTTTTTTAGAAACGAAGGTTTTTTTAAGGAATATTTTTGGAAGGACTATCAAGCCGTAGATTTTTTAATGATTATCAAGGAGTAGATTTTTTTAAGAATATTTTTTGAAGGATTATAAGGCGTAGATTTTTTAAGGAATATCTTTTGAAGGATTATAAGGCGTAGATTTTTTATAGAATATTTTTTGAAGGATTATAAGGCGTAGATTTTTTAAAGAATATTTTTTGAAGGATTATAAGGCGTAGATTTTTTAAGAATATTTTTGGTTGCCTTTAAAAGGCGTAGATTTTTTAAGAATATTTTTAAGCGTATATCTAAAGAATATTTTTTGAAGGCCTACGAAGGCGTAGATTTTTTAAGAATATTTTTTGAAGGATTATAAGGCGTAGATTTTTTAAGAATATTGTTTGAAGGACGTAGATTTTTTTAACTAATATTTTTTTAAGGAATACTAAAGCATAGATTTTGAAAATAATTTTTTTAAGAATACTAAAGCGCAGATTTTTAAAAGAAAACATTTTTTAAAGACTACTAAAGCGTAGATTTTTAAAAGAAAATTTTTTTAAAGACTACCAAAGCGTAGATTTTAAAAAACATATTTTTTTAAAGACTACCAAAGCGTATATTTTTCAAAGCGAAGATTTTTAAAAGTATATTTTTTCAAAGACTACCAAAGCGTAGATTTTTAAAATGATATTTTTTAAAGACTTACAAATCTTAGACTTTTAAAAGGATATTTTTTAAAGACTACCAAAGCGTAGATTTTTAAAAGGATACTACTAAAGCGTAGATTTTAAAAGGACTACTGAAGCGTAGATTTATTAAAGGGTATTTTTTAAAGACTACCAAAGCGTAGATTTATCAAAGGATATTTTTTAAAGACTACCAAAGCGTAGATTTATTAAAGGATATTTTTTAAAGACTACCAAAACGTAGATTTATTAAAGTATATTTTTTTAAGACTACCAAAGTGTAGATTTTTAAGAGGACACTGCCAAAGCGTAGACTTTTAAGGACTACTAAAGCGTAGATTTATTAAAGGATATTTTTGAAGTTCTATAAAAGCGAAGATTTTTAAAAGGATACTACCAAAGCGTAGATTTTAAGGACTACTAAAGCGTAGAAAAGCGTAGTAATGAATATTTTTAAAGTTCTATAAAAGTGTAAATTTGTATAATAATATTTTTTTAACTAGGGTATATTTTTTAGTGTATATTTTTTGATGGAAAGTGGATTTTGTTTAGGAATATTTATGAAGGTTTATACAAAATAGATCTTATAGCGAATATTTCTTTATTTTTTTCTGCTATTTTTATCGTTATAGAGCGCAAAATTACAACCCGAATGGCGTAGGGGATCTGACCATATCGTCAAAACAATTTTCATGAACAAATTCTTACTAACAATTGTTAATAAAAGTTTAGGTTTAAATCAGGTTCCAATTTAGATATAGTTTTCATACATTATTCATTCTCTATATGACCTTATTAGGGATTATTATATTAATTCTAAAAACAGCGCTTAGATTCAGCTAAATACGACTTTGGTTTGTGTCATGTTGAATTTGTCATCACCATATGTTTTTTAGTCTAATGCTACTTACTAACTAAAATTGATGAAAAATAATAATTTTACAAATTAAAATCTAAAAAAAATATATTAAAAATGTATTGTATTTTTGGTTAATATTAATTTTAGTAGATAATATAACCTTTACAAATATATTGTCAAATCTATATAAATATTAAACATATTTCATACATTTTCATAACATATTTCGACAAAAAATTAAAACAAAATTTGTTTTAATATTCTCGAAATAACTAATCCAAATAATTTCCCTCTTCATTAAATATTTAATTAAATAAGTAAGCCCAATAAATTAATTGACTTAGTTAATATACACTAAATAAATATACTAACAAAAACAACTCCAATTTAACAGCACTCACTAAAACAGCTACTAAATTTAGTCACAGTCATAAAAATTAGTTAGTATGTATTTTATGGTCAACTACTTCCTGTTTTTTACAAATAATACATCCTACTTTTTATGGAGTGTGACTAATAAACGGATTTAATCCACCTTGTACTAACTTTAGCACAACCAACTAACTAATTTCCCCTTCGCTAGTTAGTTAATCAAAATACGCTTTTGTCCAGAAACATGCATGAATTTCGGCACACGAACTAGTGACACTCATGCTGCGTGAGTTATACTCCGGCTACCTGTGTCACACAACTCGCGATCGACGCCTATTGGGGGTTTTTGACCTGCATTAAAACGAAAGGGTTAATATGAGTGTGCGTATGTGTGCCAATATCATAAATGTCAATGAAAATATTTCCATTTCCAAGAATTTGGCAATAAAGTGACTTTTTTTAAGAAAATTCATGTGTAATTAGAGCAAAAATTTTGTGAAAGGTCGAACTAATTAGAAAAAACGAACGAACAAATCCATCTGCTAATTTTTTGCTCTAATTTGACCTAAATCATATTTTATTGCTTGGAAATATTCCAAAAAAGAGAAAGGGGTAATAATATATTTGTTTGTTCGAAGCAAATAATATGTAAATAATTTCCACAAAAGTAGAACAATTTTTTCTCTTTTAGGCTAGTTTTGTTGTTGGGATGAAGATTTTCCAGAAAAATAAAAGGCGCTACGTAAATGTCTATGATGTCGTCTAAAATATTCGTTAAGAAAAAATATTAAAAACCAAAATACAACTATCTTTAATTATTATTAGACTGAAACATCTAACTTGGAAACCTTATTAGACCTCCGCCAATATTTGTAGTAGTAACCGTACTAATGCTCTATATACTAATCATACTCCCAACTATGACTAAAATTAAAACATAAACTATGACTAAAATTAAAACATAAACTTTATTCGATTAGTAGGCACTTGTTCCCCTCTATACCAATTATACTTGTACTAACTAACCTAACCATGACTAAATTAAAACACTAAGTTAGCAGCACTTCGAATTTAGTCACTGTTACTAAATTCCATCCCATTGGATTTCCCTTTCATTTCATACAATCAAATGACACAATGCTCTGACTTAGTTACTAACTAACTTACTTCCTGTTTGAGTTAGTATAACCTTTAGTCATTGTATAGTTTTTTAACTTATCGACTTAGTAGCAGATTAAATATTTAATCCACCACTAATCCTTATACTAAAATCTAACCCTTTTCGCCCTTTAGTAGTGAGCATAAAAAAACCAGGTAGTCGGCTATTACAAAATTCGAGTTCGTGCAAGAACAAAAAGGTCCAACTAATTAGAGCACCCAGAAGGGCTGGTGTACAAATGTTGTTTTTTTATAATTTACCTAAATTATATTTTATTACATGAACTATTGAGAGGCAAGGGATGTCATAAATAAAATACATTCTTCAAAAAAATAAATTTTAAATTTTTTCTCAAAGATGCAACTAATTTTGGTGAAAATCTCTAAGCATTTCTTTTTTTGAAAATTATAATGAAAAAATAAATGCAAAATAAATTTGTAAAAAAATAGCGAAACTAAAATTCATATTTTCATCCTATACACACGTTGATTATATTAATTGCCTAAATGTGTGTTTAAATTACGAACTAGATTAAAATTAAGTCACTCTTACTAAATTCACACGATTACTAGTTGTAGTTAGTCACTAACTAATTTACTTCCGCTCCACTTAATACAACCTTAGTCATTGTATACTTTTTTTAACATAGCGACTTAGTGACAGATTAAATATTTAATCCACCAATAAACAACCTTGTACTATATTTTAACCCCTGCATGAAGAAACCTTTACTAACATTGAATAAAAACCGGTAGCTTATTTTAATTCTGACTAGAAGAAGATCTGTACTAAATTAAAAATGATAACGTTAACAATTTGTTTTTTTATTTTATATATATTGTGGTACATGGACATAGATATCAAAATGCACTTAGAAGACATTTTTAAAGTATGTAAATTTAAAAATATTTTGTGTGCACATGAACAAAGCATATTGAAATTGATGGATATCGGTTCAGTTTTGTTTCCTCCAATTTTCATATAAAGAAACCATCAAGGACATCTGGTCCTGTTAGTCGACCAGACGTCCAATTTTGCAGAGCAGACCGAATTCAGACGGGAACGACACATACCAAGTTTGGTATAAAATTTTCGGATATAAATGTCTGAAATCAACTCTACTATACTGAAGAATTCATATAAATGACCTTCCAACAATGCTATTGCCACACTTTTTGCATAATTTGACATTTCAGATTTGGATATTCATGTGTGCATTAAAATTTGCAAAAAAAAAAACAGGGTCCTTATATTGGTTGCCAGTATGTAGTGTATGCTTTGAGATAATTAAATCCGAAATTATTAACTAGGAATCTGGAATATCAAATTACAGTTACATCGGTACGGCCAAATTTACAATATACTGAATAGGAGGTGGGTCTTTCTATATGGGGGCAATGCAAAAATATTGGTTAACATTGTAAATCTTCGGAATATTTTTCATCTTTCAAAAATCCTGAATGCCATATTATATTCATGTGGTTGAAATCCTCAAATTGCCGAAAATATGGCGCGATTCGTTATGTCAAAACATTGATTTATAACAAACATGTATTGCAAAATTACGGTCATTTCAAATCGTTGGACATATAAAACCAGTGAGTGGAGCAGTATAGTCGGACGGGGCGGACCATACGACACCCTACACAACTACCACAGAACTCTATCTTTTTGCGGATTTTTATTCCGAGCCTGGGTAATATTTCGTGATAGTTGCACCCTCTATCCCGATTAGAGGTCAACAGCACCTCTTCCTTACACTGACATATTTTCCAAATATTACCAATAATCAATACAGCCCTTCTAATTACTTTTCCATATTCCCTTCACCGTGGGTTTTGTTGTGATGTTCGGCTTATAATTGTAGCCTATAGATCGAATCGAAAAAAACACAACAAATAAGTTGTCATCACCAATAAGTGATCATCACCAAAAATTATAGGCGTTGTCCTTGACGATAACTGGAACCTCATGGAACATTTCAAAGCGATCCGCGCTGTATTTCCGCCTTCTAGTGTGGTAATGGTTTATTAAATAATATCTTATTACGTAAGTACCTGTAAATATTTACGTATAACTCCCACATCCGAGTACATAAGACAATATAATTGGTATCAATTTAAAGGTCAATCACTCGTCTTGGATATACTATCAACTTCTAGTCTCTATGTCCTTCAGGAGTAAATATATACGCCATAGAATACAAATTTTGTCATTTTTCACACAAAACTCAGGGTCCATTTGATTCGCTAAATATTGACCGATCTTTATCCAAACAGGCATGCGTATTCTTTGGCCTGATCCGCTTCTCCATGCAAAATTACACAATGTTCGGGCCATTGTTGCGGCCTGTGGAGCGACCAGAAAAACCGACAAAATTTTAGTATTTGGTCCATTTCATCCCCTAAATATTAACCGATCTTTACCAAAAGCAATAGAGATCTTCATTGGACCAAACCCTTGATACATGCAAAATTTCGTGAAGATTGGTCCATAACTGTGAACTGTATCGTGTTTACAAATTATAATGGACGGACGGACACATATGTCTAGATCGACTAAGCTAGTCGAGATATGACGATCGGCATAGTTAAAGGGTCTAGGACCAATATTTCGCGGCGTTACAAACTCTTGGGGCTGCACAAAGCTATAATACCCTGACAACATAGTTGTGTAGGGTATAAAAACTCCGAAAAATCTACACATAGAATCTATTTTAACCATTTATATGAATCGAACAAAATTTTCAAAATTCGGTCCGATTTAAAGCAAGCTTGACACCCGCTATGCGATATGCTGCAGTACATCGCACTGTGACAAATATCATCTCAATCGAACACACGGTGATTATTTCGTACGTTTAATAAAAAATGGTACGTTGTGCAAAATTTCGTCGCTCGGAGACTCATTGAGTATTTGGGGTACAATTAAGTTAAATTGGGCCGAAAATATATACGGGATATATTTACAAATATGCGGTCGTCTTCTACCAAACTTTACATACCTTATTGTAAGCCCATTTCAATACATTGTCAAAATTGTGTGCCATTCGGAAAAAACTTTGATGTTTTGATGCACCATTTACAAAAAATTGGAGGAGCTATATCTAAATCTGCTCCGATTTTTAAAAACTGCACATACTCCAATCTGTACTTATTTAATATGCTGTGCACAATTAACCTAACATAGGATGGAAATATAATATATATCTAAAGCTGAAACGGTCTCAACAAAACTTCACATAGGTCAATTTGTACTTAATGCGCTGTGCAATTTACATAAAATCGGAGGAAAATATATATGGGAGCTATACATAAATCTGAAGCTTAACTTGCGGAAATCTTTCCCTAACTCAGTAAACTGTGCAAAATTTTGTCTCAATAGGACAAATCCTGATGTTTGGTGTACCATATACATAAAATCGGACCTATATGTATATATATATATATATATATATACGGGAATTATATCTAAATCCAAACCGATATATATATATATATATATGTATATAATGCGTTGTTTAGAAAATGTCATTTTATGGAATCTTGTCAAAATTTTGACTTCAGGACTGACAATTTTAAATATGCGTCCCAAATTAATATCCCGACGTGTACAGTAACAAGTTATACTCCTTTTTTTTAAACTTAGTCAAAGCATACTCATATGTTGCGCCGAGAAAAAATAATGTTGGATAGCTTTGATGGTTAGAAAGGACAGCGCAATTTTTTAAGAAACATTGTATTCTACAAATTGACTTCGTAGTTATGGGTATATTTGATTTATGTTAATAGTTTGAATATCAGGAAGATTCTTGTTGTAACATAAGGATTTTGTATGGTTATTTCCCGTCATTAATATTTAGAAATAAATCATTTAACCCTGTTGTAGTTTACATTTCACGTGCAATTCTTCAATGTGATTTTAACAAGCTTTTCTTAAATTTGATATATTGAAATAAAACTAATAATTATTTTAAATAAATAAAAAAAAATATTTTTTAATTAGATATATAGTATCCAAAGATAACAAATTTATTTGAGACTAAACCTTTCCGGAGCCAAAATACATTTCTAATTTAAAATCTAATTCTTTATTGCAATTTACAACACTGCAAAACATTAATCCGTTTTAGAGTTATATATTCCTCATAACCACATTTTAATTACTCAACAGCAACTAACTAACTAACATCCGTTTCAAATTTAGTCACTCTAACTAAATTCCATTATGAAGGTATTTCCCCATTTCACACAATTAAAACAAATAGTGTGCCCTGAGTTAGTTACTAACTAACTTTACTTCCGTTCGACTTAGTACAACCTTAGTCATTGTTAGTTAAGACAATTTTTTAACTTATCGACTTAGTAGCAGATTAAGATTTTTAATCCACCACTAATCCTTATACTAAACTATGACATCCGCCAAAAACATGTAACCCTTGCCCAATGGACGCTTAGACGTGGCAGCATAAAAAACAGGTAGATGTTTTTTGTAATTGTGCCCTAGTTCTAGAATTAAGTTATGTTGTAAAATACAAAAAGGGGCCAGGTAATAAAAAATATAGTTTAGTACACATATTTTTGGCACATTGCAAAATTCTTGGTATTTTGTTTTTTCTGCGCACAAATGACTTTTTTAAGACACGATCATAAAAAATGACAAATTTGTGCATGAACTTTAAAAAACGTTAAATTCTTGGAATTATATGTTCACACTAAAAAGTGTAACGCCCTAATTTTATGTTCTTATTTTTTTTACGAACATACTATTTTAGTTAGACTATTTGAACTAAGAAATAGTTGTTGTAACTAATATACAAGATGTGTTGTATTATGAATTTAAACTAACTAAACTAATGTAAGTAACAATAAATTTAAAACAAATGTTTTGCTTTTAGTATGTAGGCCATTTGGTAGTAGGACGTCGGCCAAGGAAGATGTTTTCTAAGAGTAATATTCGTAGTACAGTCAAACATTCAAAGCGTTGGTGTATTAAATTTGTGGCACTCCATATAAATTTATAATTTTTTTATATTTCTATATTTTTATACCCTACACAACTATGTTGTCAGGGTATTATAGCTTTGTGCAGCCCCAAAAGTTTGTAACGCCGCGAAAATAGACATATGTGTCCGTCCGTCCGTCTGTCCATTATTATTTGAAAAAACACGATACAGGCCACAGTTATGGACCAATCTTCACGAAATTTTGCATGTAGGATGGGTTCAGGCCAATGAAGACCCCTATTGTTTTTGGGAAAGATCGGTTAATATTTAGGGGATGAAATGGACCAAATACTAAATTTTTGTCGGTTTTTCTGGTCGCTCCAGTGGCCGCAATAATGGCCCGAACATCGTGAAATTTTGCATGGGGAAGGGAATCGGGCCAAAGAATAAGCATGCCTGTTCTGATAAAGATCGGTCAATATTTAGCAGGTCAAATGGACCCTGACTTTTGTGTGAAAAATGACAAAATTTTTATTCTATAGCGTATATTTTCCCATGAAGGACATAGACCCGAGAAGTTGATATTATATCCAAGGGGAGTGGTTGACCTTTAAAGGGGAGTGGTTGACCTTTAAATTAATACCAATTATATTGTTGTATGTTCTCGGATGTGGGAGTTACACGTAAATATTTACAGGTATCTCCGTATTCGTATATTATTTAATAATCCATTATCACTCTAGAGAGCGGAACTATAGCGCTGATCGCTTTGAAATGTTTCATGAGGTTCCAGTTATGGTCAAGGACAACGACTATAATTTTCGGTGATGATCAGATAATAATTTTGGAATGAAGTGGACCGAAAACTTAATTTTTTGTTTTATTTTCCAGCCGATCTATAGACCACAAATGAAAGCCGAACATCACAACACAACCCAGGGGGAAGGGAATCTGGACAATAGCTGTACTGAATACTCGTAATATTCGGAAAATATGTCAGTGTGAGGAAGAGGTGCTGTTTATCTCTAATCGGGCAAGAGGGTCACGAAATATTGCCAAGGCTCGGTATAAACATCCGCAGAAAAATTGGGTTCCGTGGTAGTTGTGTAGGGTATCGTATGGTCGGCCCCGTCCGACTATACTGCTCCGCTCAGTGGTAATAAATAGAGAAATCAAATGTTAACACTATACCACTCGTAATCAACATATAACCAAATATCCTCCTAGGTCGCAGTATAGAACTTGTGAGACAGAATTATAAGGAACCACTGTACTTAAAATTGTATTATTTCATTTGACTCTGTAAATATTTATCGATCATTACACTGTGCGACAAATTTGAATTTTTTTGATAATTACCGGGAAATTCCAACAGATTATGAAAGAGGGGATAAAAAAGAAGACCCTCCTGGAAAAGGGGACCGAAAAGACCCCTTTAATGAGTCAGTGGAGGGTTAAAGTTGCTGACCAAAATATTCCTCGATATTTTATCAGTAATATTGCCGAAGACACTATATACCTAAAATGCAACGATTTCAAGAAATCATAATTCGAAAATGATCAAAATTCTTGAAAAGGGGGAATATTGCCCCGCGTTTTTTGGTTACCTCCCGACGTAAACTTTCAAAACGCCGATACACGTGTCTTCTTTTTTTTTTACCCCTCTTTCATAATCTGTTGGAATTTCGCGGTAATTATTTTTTTTTTGTTGCACAGTGTTATTGGAACAGGCATTCTTATTAGTTGGCCAGATCCCATTGTCTGTATGTCCACTAAAAGAAAAAAAGTATTGATATTTTTGATCCACTAAAATTAAGCGACCAAAATAAAGTTGTAATAGGACCGGAGATATAGTAGTGCGTGAAAAAAATTCTTTAAAAATTTTCCGGATTGGTATTAGAGAAAAATAATCTTTACAAAATCTACGCTTTGGTAGTCCGTGAACAAATTTTCTTAAAAAGTCTACGCTTTGGTAGTTCGAGAAAAAATTAAATTCTACGCTTTGGTACTTCAAAAAAAAAAAAAAAAAAAAAAAATTCTACGCTTTGGTAGTTCCAGAATAAATATATATATATATATATATATTATGTATCCTTACAATTACATGTCAATGTTCCCTCGAAGGAACATACTCATGCCTCTCTGCAACCTATGCTAAATTTAATTTCATTCGTCTGCGTTCCATGGGACAAATTTATGGAAAACGATTTATAGCAAAATTGATACACGCTAGGCGGTACGCCGCACTGTTAAAAATTTCATCTCAATCAGACACCCGTTCGAAATACATATGGAAGCTATGGCTGCATCCGAACCAATTTCAACAAAACGCAATAACGTCATTCAAGTCTCAATTTGATACGTTGTGCAAAATTTCGTGTTAATCGGACAAACATTTGGAGTTTGGTGCACCATTTATGTAATATCGAACGAATATATATGAATATATGGGAGATATATCGACATCTGAACCGATTTACCCGCAACTTACCACTCATCATACTAGACTCAATACAGTACGCCGTGCCAAATTTCGTCCAAATTGAAGGACTGTGGTGTACTATTTACCTAAAATCGGATTAAAATATGTATGGAAGCTATAATTAAATCTGAACCAATTTTCACGAAACCTAACACACATCATTCTACAATTATTCCAGTACGTTAAGCCAAGTTTCGTATAATTCGAAGGAAATATAGGAACTTTGGTGAACTAATTACCTAAAATCGGATTAAAATATATATAGAAGCTATATCTAAATCTGAACCGATTTTCACGAAACTTGGCAGACATCATTCTAGTCTAAATTCAGTACGTTATGCCAAATTTGGTGCAAATCGAAAGATATATAGGGACTTTGGTGCACCATTTACATGAAATCGGACGAAAATATATATGGGAGCTATATCTAAATCTGAACCGATTTTCCCAATTTCAATAGGGTTCGTCCTTGGGCCAAACAAATGAGCTGTGCCAAATTTCATCCGAATCGGATCATAAATGCGACCTGTACATTGTTAACAAAAATACATGGACGGACGGAAGGACATGCATAAATCGACTCAGAAAGTGCTTCTATGCATATTCTCAAAAGGAACCATGGGTCTATCTCGATTATTTTTGCCTGTTACAAACATATGCACAAAGACATAATACCCTGTACCACACTGTGGTGAAGGGTATAAAAATTCTACTGATTGGTATTAAAGAAAAAATATTCTTTCAATATTTTGAAAATTGAAGCGAACCTAATATCTTTTTTATCCAAACTTAGTCCATCGTAATATTTTTAAAGCCTAGATCAAGTCCACAGATGGGATGGGTGCATAGGCTAATGAAATATACGATTTTAACAAAGAAAATTTAGGACAATTATCGGCTACCATCATCTGTAGTACCTCCCACACAAACAGTCACAATTTAATAAAAAATGATCCACCACTAGTAGAAAAAAGAACTACCTAGAGAATAATTCCGTAGACCTCGCCAAACCAAAGGATAAAGGTATATATCTGTCGAAAACACAAAGTGACAGTTTTTTACTTGTTTACCCAAAATAGAACAAGTGAGCGGAATAGAATAGGATGATGGGGCCATATGATTCACTACACAAATACCACTGGATTTAAATTTTCAGTGACAATAGCCCATATTTGTGTCTCAAATAATAATAACAATGTAGAAAGGATTGTTTATTCGTTGCCCAGTTCCACTTGCCGTTTAAATTTCATGGTTTTCGGATTATAAGTATGGCCTTTTATCCCATAAATATTAATCAGCCATTACCGAAAACTATAGGTGTCACCTGGAACTTTAAAAATTGTGTAACGTTCGGCACGATATTTTATTCAATTCCCACATCCGATTATATACATCATAACCGATAGGTGTCGACTTTGTGCAAAACAAACATGTCTAGATGGACTCAGTCAGTGAAGATATATCGATATACTATAAGGAGCAATATTACGTCTTTTTTTTAATTCTTGGCCTTTAATATAACTCACAACATCGTGTAAACAAATATAAAAAAGAAAACATATCGATACGATGGCAACAAAAAAATGCCCAAAATCCGCCCAAGTAATAAATTTTATATTTCTTATGCCCACTTTCGGCAACACTGGTTCCTAGTCTAGCTTTCCAGTCGATGTGTTTGTAATTTGCTCAGGTTATAAATCACATAGGCACAGGCAATTAAAAAGGATATAGTCCATAATCTCCGATCGATTTATGGAATATTGAAAGCACACCAAATGACGAAGAATATAACATAATCGGCCTGGCCGAACAGAACGCAATTTTAAGACGTTTCTATTCCTCAGGTTATAAAAGTTTAGCCCCGGGGCGTAACGTCTTTTCCAATGTCAAATATATGTTTAGCCTTTGTTATTTGTAATTTTTGCTTTATAATATTACAGTACATGACTCAACTTTTTTTATATTTACATAGATTAGCGATAAAATGTAACCAAAATAAAATTCCCTTTGTTTTGTATTTATATAATTCTGTATAATAATATCGTTAATATTGAAGTACACAAAGATAGGTTTCCGCAGGATAAATCCTTTTTTACTCTAGAGACAATTAGTGTTTGGCGTCAGCGTTATTGTTCTCGATGTGTAATGTTTACACAAATATTCATAAACATAACCTACAAAATATACAAATATATTTTTAATTTAACCCTTTCACAAAGAAAAGGGTTACAAATCGAAATCGTTTGTTTCGAAAATACCACAGCAGTGCTGCTGACTGGCCATAGCAAATTTTCCACAATACTATGTTGTGAACAACAATGGTTGGGAGGAGGAGGAAAAAGGTGACGGTGATTATGTCCATAACTAAAGACTCTTGCTGTTTGGACTCGCGCTCACATTGATACCTGAATTGCCAAAATAGACAAAGCGACGCTCTCATTAACTAGGCCTACACAATGGCAACCGATGGAACGGCCAAACAACATGCCATCATGTATGTACTTATGTTATTGGTTAGTATCACACTGAGTGCAATTAGTAGCTGTGTCCTGACGCTTGGCAGGGCGCACAAGCGTGTGTGTTTTGAACACAACAAAAAGGTGTCAATTGTGTGTTTTCCAACATGATAATTAGACGCAACTACTGCTGCCGCGCTTCTGTGCGCGTATTCTCACTTCTACCTGAATTTCTACGAATTTCATGAAAAGACTTAGACTTAATGAAAGTAGAGCAGATTTTTGTTTGTTTCTTGACCTTGTAGTTAGTTTCGTTATTTTTTCCTTAGTTTAATAAGAAAAAATTAGTTCATATTTTCATTGTTGTTTTATGGGTTTCCAGTGAAAAAGTTATTAAATTATAAACAACGAAAAAATAGAGCGCACTAATGGAAAAGTTCGAAAAACTGTAACATAAAGTCACATGTCTCCGAATATGGACATTACCATCTACTGGGCTGGGCTAGCTGGTAAACCCTTTTGTGTGCGTTTTCGCCCAGGTAATTAGTTAGTAGAGACCTTGCTCTAGTTAATATCACCTTGAATGATCGTTGGTGTGCCTTATGCTATTGAATTTTAGTAACTTACTAAGTTAGTATAACTCTTGCGGTGGATTAGTATTTTAATCCGTTGTGTGTTTTAATTTTCATGAGATGTGTATTAGACCTTGTACTAGACATTGTTGTTGCTGTTGTCCTTTTAATGCAATATTAAGAATGGTTATGGTTGGTGGGGAAATTAGTTAGTTGTGGTATATATTATGAACGATTAGCGTTGTATTAAGTTTGGAAAATAAACCTGACATCGATAAATAATTTAATGGAATTTAGTGAATTAGCATACTAATTAAGGTATAATAATATTTGATTATTTAGATTTAGATATCTTGATAGAATTCCGCTTACTGAAACTTCTAAAACCCAAATTCCAACGGAATTAAAATAATAACTGGTTCAGAATAGGTCAAGATTTACATCCTCAACCTTGTGCCAAATGTTGGTATATACACTTTGCATCGGAAAAAAATGTGCCTTATATAAATATTGATTTTAGATACCTTGTTTCTTTGAATCAAATTCGTTTCAGTCAATTTCAAATAACTCTCGAAGGTAGTAACCGATTTCATTCAAACTCATAGTATTATTTCTTTTATTTCATAAATCAAGTTCAAAAATGGGACCCACAAAGGGGCAATATTTTGAAAATTGGTAAATCTCATATGAAGGGAACGAAATAACTGACTTTATTTAAACTTTACACATCGTAATATTTTTAACATGTACAAATCAAATACAAAAATGTTACCCTCCCTTACACTCCTACTGGTACTTCCCCAACAAAATGTCAAAATCTTTAAAAAATTGTTAATCAAACATTGAGCGAATATTCTTTAAATAATCTAATCTACGATAGTCTCCCGAAAAATATTTTTGAAATATCTAAATACTGATAGTCCCCCAGAAAATATTATTTAAAAATCCATGCTCTAAAGTCATTGAAGAAAGAAATATTTTTCCAGTATTTTGATAGTCTTAATAAAATATTCTTTAAAAATTTCTACTCTCTGTTAGTCAAATATTCCATAGAAATATATTCTCTGCTAGTCATTGAAAAATAAACCAGTAAGAAAAATAGTAAATTCGGACTGGGCCGACTGTATGATACCCTTCACCACTTTGGGTATCTTGCGCATATGTATCCTTACATTTGCATGCCAATGTTCTCTCGAAGGAACATACGCATGTCCTTCTGCAACCTATGATAAATTTAATTTCATTCGGGCAGATTTAGAGTCGTCTGCGTACCATGGATCAAATTTATGGAAAACGTTTTATAGCAAAATTGATACACATTATTTTAATCAGACGCCCGTTCGAAATACATATGGAGGCTATGGCTGCATCTGCACCAATTTCAACAAAACGCAATAACATCATTCAAGTCTCAATTTGATACGTTGTGCGAAATTTCGTGTTAATCGGACAAACATTAGACTCAATTCAGGACGCTATGTCAAATGTCCTGCAAATCCAAGAATATTTAGGGACTTTGGTGCACATCGGACGAAATATATATATAGGGCTATATCTAAATCTGAACCGATTTTCATGAAACTTAATACACACCATTCTAGACACAATTCAGTACGCTATGCCAAATTTCGTAAAAATCGAAGGACATATAGGGACTTTGGTGCACTAGTTACCTTAAGGGGACCCCCCCCCCATTCTCGGTGTCAAAAAATTTTTTGATTTAATTCGAATATACTCTAATTCTAGAATGTCGCCACAAAATTTCAAGTGAAAATCTCAAGAACTCTTGAAGATATAGCCGATTTATTGTATCTGCCTTAAGGGACGGCAAGAGTGATTCTCAAACTTTAAACGCATTTTTCTCGAAACGAATGGCGGGCACGATAACTCAAAAACTAAAAGTCCAATCGGTCCCAAATTTTGACACGTTTCTCTGGGAGTATATAGCTCTCGTATGAACTAGGATAAAGCCAATCGGTGACGTTCTTCCTTATTTTTTAACCTAGTTTGTGGTCAAAAATAGGCGATTTTCCAAAAAAAAATTTTCAAAGTTCCGCCATTTTGTTAATTGTTGTGCGAAGTCAATAATCCTAATCCATGCGAGAGCCAGACAAGTACTCTTTCTAACACCGTTCGAATTTTCGGATTCCGATTTTCTAGTGAGGAGTTATCATGCCCGCCATCAAAAATAAGGACTTATCTTTGATCACAAAAAACAACAACAAAAAATTTTTGTAAATTATTTTTCTTCCTTTTTAAATCTTCAAATATATATGTGCGAAGTTACAAACCTTAACAAGCATTGGTATTCATTTGCCAGCCCATTTAAAATCTTAAAAATAAAAAATCGTGAATGGGGGGGGGGGGGGGGGGTTTCCCTTAAATCGGACAAAAATATATGTGGGACCTATATCTAAATCTGAACCGATATTCACGAAACTTAATACACACCATTCTAGACTCAATTCAGTACTCTATGCCAAATTTTCGTGCAAATCGAAAGATATATATGGACTTTTGTGCACCAATTACCTTAAATCGGACGAAACTATATATGGGAGCTATATCTAAACCTAAACCGATTTTCATGAAATTTTACACACATCGTTCTAGACTAAATTCAGTACGCTATGCCACATTTCGTGCCAATCGAAGGATATATAGGGAATTTGGTGCACTATTTACCTTAAATCGGACGAACATATATTTGGGAGCTATATCTAAATCTGAACCGATTTTCACGAAATGTTAACACACATCGTTCTAGACTAAATTCAGTACGCCATGCCATATTTCGTGCACATCGAAGGATATATAGGGACTTTGGTGCCCTAGTTACCATTTACCTAAAATTGGACGAAAATACATATGGGAGCTATATCTAGATCTGAACCGATTTTCACGAAACTTAACACCAAACTTCGTGGACATCGAAGGATATATAGGGACTTTGGTGCCCTAGTTACCTAAAATCGGACGAAAATATATTTGGGAGCTATATCTAAATCTGAACCGATTTTCACGAAATTTTACACACGTCGTTCTAAATTTAATTCAGTACTCTATGCCAAATTTCGTGCAAATCGAAGGATATATAGGTCCTTAAAAATATTCTTTAAAATATCTACTCTTTAGTAGTCTCTAAAATGATGTTTTTTAAAAAATTTAAGATTTGAAAGTCTCTTAAAAAATCTACGCCTTGATGGTCTGCGAATAAACATTCTTTAAAAAATCTACGCCTTGATGGTCTGCGAATAAACATTCTTTAAAAAATCTACGCCTTGATGGTCTGCGAATAAACATTCTTTAAAAAATCTACGCCTTGATGGTCTGCGAATAAACATTCTTTAAAAAATCTACGCCTTGATGGTCTGCGAATAAACATTCTTTAAAAAATCTACGCCTTGATGGTCTGCGAATAAACATTCTTTAAAAAATCTACGCCTTGATGGTCTGCGAATAAACATTCTTTAAAAAATCTTCGCCTTGATGGTCTGCGAATAAACATTCTTTAAAAAATCTACGTTTTGATGGTCCAGGGAAAATATTCTTTAAAAAATCTCCGCCCTAATAGTCCAGGAAAAAATATTCTTTAAAAAATCTACGCCCTAATAGTCCAGGAAAAAATATTCTTAAAAAAATCTACGCCTTGATAGTCCAGGAAAAAGTATTCTTTAAAAAATCTACGCCTTGATAGTCCAGGAAAAAATATTCTTTAAAAAATCTACGCCTTGATAGTCCAGGAAAAAATATTCTTTAAAAAATGTACGCCTTAATAGTCCAGGAAAAAAATATTCTTTAAAAAATTCTACGCTTAATAAGTGCAGTTTTTTGATTAAAGAAGTTCTGCCTTCTGACTATTGATACTAGTCGTCGGAGGCCACCTTCCTTTATCTAAACGTTCAAAAGGAAAGAAAAGTTTACCCTTTTCACTTACCACATGCATATTTTTATTTTATTATAACCATGTCCGCAACTGTACGTGTACGCGCCAAAGGATTATGAGGCAAAGTAGCAAATATGTTCTACTAAATTCTCTTTAAACATCAATTAATTTTCCTAATTTTTACATCACATGCATATGAGGCAGGGTTATGTACGCATGGAATACTGGACACACATTTGTTGAACAATTAATTTCTATGTAAATAAATTAAAAATCCGCTTAAGTAAATCCATTCATAAAATTGTCAGACTGAAACAAACAAGAAAATTTGAATGAATTCCTTCGCATGACAAATCAATTTCTAATTGATGTCAATAAACAAAATCAAGATGTTCGAACCAGTTAAGGAGATTGTTGACATATTCTATAGCTTCTTTAGTAGTAAAAAAAAAACAAGTAATCAAGGATAACATCTACATTTCATAGCCGGTGTTCCCTAAACTTGATGGAGATGATAAGGCAGACATTTGAACAATTTACACAATGAATTTTCATTACAAACTCTTGCCTATTCAATTGTCAAACTAATGACGCTGATGATGAGATGATGACGATAATGTGTCTTCATATTCCGCCGAATGCTATTGTCTAAGATCAGCTATAATGCATGTGTACACATGTCCTTTGTGCCTTCTTCCCTCTCTTCATCACTGTGAGAAGGGTAAACAATCATACTCAACTAGTCACTAGTTGTTGTTTTTACTCACAGATCCTATGAAAGGTATGAAATGAATGAAAACAAAATTATTGAATCGAATTAGAAGAAATTCTGCGTGCTCCATGTGTTAACAATGCTCTGACATGTGAATGAATGCCTTCACATAGTTACGCCTAAAGATGTCCCGATAATGTTAGTACTACGTCACAATATAGATCTCAGCGATCGATAAAGGACACCCACTTGATAGAACAAAGACAAAGAAGCAATGAGCAGAAAAAATATATGTTTTTTTAACCGAACTTTTTTGATTGTTTTTATTTTGCCAGAATCTAACAATGGCACCCATAAATCCCTTATAACCCTTTCCACAAAAAAATCTTATTCAATTCTAATTTATTTGTTCATTTCAAATTTCATTAGAAAAATGTTTCTAAGTTCTGTAATGGGAAATAATTTTCGTGGAAGTTAACCTAGACGTTCAAGTGAATTCATTGGAATCCTCAATTCAATCGTTTAGCAAATTTTCTTCATTGATTTCTTTCTTAAAAAAGGATCACTTGTTCTTGGCTTATTCTTGATCTTCACTCATCCGTCATACACTTGTTTCTTGGGTTTAATGTTATGTAATTGATCTTTTCAATTGGAGAAATTTACTTTTTTCTATGAAATAGTTTCCCATCCTTTTTTTAAGGATAAAAGCCAACCACAATAATTTGTTGTTTAATAATCATTAATTGGTTTTTAATTTCAGTGGAGTATGGATCCTTGGAACCCTCATAATTTGTTAATTTTATGGCAATGAACTTATTGCTGAAATGTTTTATTGTTTGGAGTTTATGGTTTTTTATTAGGAAATGTTCAAGTGGTTTTGTCGAAGTATTTTTGAATTGTTCACAGAAATCAGAGATTGCGCGGAATTGTGTAATTTCGAGTTTTCCTCTCTAAAATGTGAGAAAATAAAATATATACACATTTGTCCAATAATCAAATAAAGTCTTTGTGGAAAATTCATTTTTGGAATGAAAGCCTTTAGCGATCAAAGTCAAATTTTGAGTTATATCATGGTCGATTTTTTCGCCAATGCCCTTACAATTTACAAATTAAAATTTGTATACCCTACACAACTATGTTGTCATTGTATTATAGCTTTGTGCAGCCCCAAGAGTTTGTAGCGCCGCGAAATATTGCTCCTAGACCCACCTTTAAGTATACCGATCGTCATATCTCGACTAGCTGAGTCGATGTAGACATGTGTGTCCGTCCGTCCGTTCGTCTGTCCATTATAATTCGTAAACACTATACAGGCCACAGTTATGGACCAATCTTCACGATATTTTCCATGTATGACGGGTTCTGGCCAATGAAGACCCCTATTGTTTTTGGTAAAGATCGGATAATATTTAGGGGATGAAATGGACCAAATACTTACTTTTTGTCGGGTTTTCTGGTCGCTCCAGAGGCCGCAATTATAGCCCAAACATCGCTAATTCTTACATGTAGAAGGGGGTCGGGCCAAAGCATGCCTGTTTTGATGAAGTTCCGTCAATATATAGCGTGTTAAATGACTTTTGTGTGAAAAATGATAAAATTTGTATTCTATAGCGTATATATTTACTCCTGAAGGACATAGACCCGAGAAGTTGATAGTATATCCAAGAGGACTGGTTGACCTTTAAATTAATGCCAATTATATTGTCGTATGTACTCAGATGCGGGATTTACACTTAAATATTTACGGGTGCTTACATATTCAGATACTATTTAGTAAACCAATACCTTACTAGAGGACGGAAATTTTCATGAGGATTCAAGTATGGTCAAGGACAGCGCCTATGATTTTCAATGATGATCAGATAATAATTTTGGGATGAATTGGACCGAAAACTAAATTTTGTATGTTTTTCGGGTCGATCTATAGGCCACAATTGAAAGCCGAACATCACAACCCATGGTGAACAGAATCCGGAAAGTAATTAGTAATATTTGTTGATCTCTTGTCGGTCAAGGGGGTACAAATATCGCAAAAAATTGCTCAAGCTCAGAATATAGATCCACAGAAAGTTAGATTCTCATGGAAGTTGTGTAGGGTATCATCGGCCCTATGGTCTTTTATCTGTCTGGCTTGTGGACCACCTAACTTCCGAATAACCAATTTAATTCAAACACTCTTAAATCAAGTTCATAGCTAAAGGATATCGGGTTGGTCCAGAAGTATATTTTGTTACCTTCATCTACGGAAGGAACCACTATATTTCTCAAAACAAAATTTCGGTGCAGTTCCTTAATGGTCTTGGGAGAATTTTATAGCGATGGAATTCTTGATTTGGCATTTCCTAGTTGAATTCAATGGGAAGCATCATCGATTATGGACTCGTTTTTCAGCAGGACAACGCGTCAGATCATAAAAGTCGTTAGAATGGTTAAAATCAAAAAATATTCAAAGTATGAACTGGTCCACATGTTCTTCCGACCAGAATGCGATCGAAAACTCAGGGAGAATCTTAACTCGTCTTGTCTACGCCGAAAACTGCCAATACCAAAATGTTTTTAACCTCAAAGAAGTAATTATCGATAAATGGCGGTCAATCGATGAAAATTTGCGAAACAAATTGATAAACAGTATGATTGATAGAATTTTTGAACTTATTCAAAATAAAGGAGGCCCTACCCATTATTGATTAAAGTTATTTTATTTAGGTTTTTATACCTTACACCACTGTGGTACAGGATATTATGTCTTTGTGCATATGTTTGTAACGGACAAAAGGAATCGAAATAGACCCATGGTTCTTTTGAGAAAATGCATAGAATCACTTTCGGAGTCGATTTACGCATGTCCGTCCATGTATTTTTGTTAACAAAGTACAGCTCGCATTTGTGATCCGATTTGGATGAAATTTGGCACGGTTCACTTATTTGTCCAAACGACGAACCCTATTGAAATTGGAGAAAATAGTTGCAGATTTAGATACAGCTCCCATATATAATTTCGTCCGATTTTATATAAATGATGCACCAAACTCCCAATTGGAACAACATTTTGTACAGCACACTGAATCAGGTCCATACTTATGCGAAATGTGAAATTTTGTTGGAATTGGTTCAGATTTAGATATAGCTCCCATATATAGTTTCGTCCAATTTTATGTAAATGGAGCACCATACTGTCAATATTGGTCCGATTGAGACAAATTTTTGCACAGAGTGCTGAATTATGTCCAGATCGATGTAAGCGAAGTTTTGTTGGAATCGGTGCAGATTTATATAGTTTCGCCCGATTTTATGTAAATGGAGCCCCATACTGCCAATATTTGTCCGATTGAGACAAAATTTTGCACGGAGTACTGAATTAGGTCTAGATTGATATATGCCAAAGCATTGTTAAAATCGGTTCAGATTTAGATATAGCTCCCAAATATTGTTTCGTCCGATTTTTTGTGAATGATACACCAAACATGATGAACAAATTTTTTCTGGAAATTGATCTAAGTTTTTACAAAGCTCCCAAAGTTTTCGTTAATTTTCCGTATGTTAAAGCCCAGTTTGCCATGCTGTATATTTAGTACTTAATTTTCTTAGAGCAGGCCATATTAAGATCCGGATCATCTTGAGGAATTTAAAAGTATACCAAAAGGGTGCATTTTTCAAATCAAAGTACTGACCGCATCTATGTTACAATTGTCATGGCATCCAACTTTTCAATGAAAATTTCCACATACGACCCTTAAAAAATTTCCATTTTGATTGAAATCGGGTTTGATTTTGACATATATGTACATTTTCATTTATAATACCAACATTATGATAAAAGTAGAAAATCCGATCCCAAGAACTTGCCAGACCATTCAACTGTCAAACGTTGAAATGTTACAGGTGAAAGCGGCAAAAAATTTGATTTCTTTTTCTTTAAAATTCGACATTAATTGTTTTGCACCATGTTCTTGTTTCAATTTAGCGATAACTTTACGAATTGACGGCATTTTGATTTTTATGCCATCTCAAATTACAAATACGTGAGAAGTAAGGGGATATACGTAAGACCCTCAGATATTTTGCCACAAAAAGAGAAATAAGAAAGGAAAGACATTATTTCATCCCTCTCCGGCACTCCAAATTTGTCTTCAAACAACAATGGCATTGTTCAGCAACCAGTAAATATCAGTCATATGAGATCAACATGTAATCAAAATTTTATTTTATGAGCATCGTCCGAAAACAATGGTTGACGCGAATAAAGAACAAGAAATGCCAAACAACAATGACGGGGGAAATGTGTCAACGCCCCACAAATGAAGTAAAGTGAACAACACACAGCATTCGTAATATGAGCAAATATCCTTAATATGAATACGAATTTGATATGAAATGAAAAAGGCGCACACTGACACACACCCACAAAAATCTCCTTTAGGGGAGAAATGCAGACACACACGGAGGCCTCTCAAATGGCACACTGCCTTTTTATTATTTCAGTTATTCTGCAATGAAAATATTCAAGGCGTTACAACAGGTTCGGAGTGTGATCGTAGAACTCTCATTAAATATTTACGTATGGATTTTTGTTTCAATGTCAATCAGAAGGGTTGCTAAGTGATATTTGTCTTGATGATTTTAATTAATAGATGTGTAAAATCTGTGTTTTTTTTTTAAGAATAATTTTTTAGGGACTACTATAGGCGTGGATTTTTTAAAGAATATTTTTTTAGGGACCCACCCAAGGCGTGGATTTTTTAAAGAATATTTTTTTAGGGACCACTATAGGCGTGTATTTTTTAAAGAATAGTTTTTTAGGGGCTTCTATAGGCGTGGATTTTTTAAAGAATAGTTTTTTAGGGACTACTATAGGCGTGGATTTTTTAAAGAATAGTTTTTTAGGGACTACTATAGGCGTGGATTTTTTAAAGAATAGTTTTTTAGGGGCTTCTATAGGCGTGGATTTTTTAAAGAATAGTTTTTTAGGGACTACTATAGGCGTGGATTTTTTAAAGAATAGTTTTTTAGGGACTACTATAGGTGTGGATTTTTTAAAGAATAGTTTTTTAGGGGCTTCTATAGGCGTGGATTTTTTAAAGAATAGTTTTTTAGGGACTACTATAGGCGTGGATTTTTTAAAGAATAGTGTTTTAGGGACTACTATAGGCGTGGATTTTTTAAAGAATAGTTTTTTAGGGACTACTATAGGCGTGGATTTTTTAAAGAATAGTTTTTTAGGGACTACTATAGGCGTGGATTTTTTAAAGAATAGTTTTTTAGGGACTACTATAGGCGTGGATTTTTTAAAGAATAGTGTTTTAGGGACTACTATAGGCGTGGATTTTTTAAAGAATAGTTTTTTAGGGACTACTATAGGCGTGGATTTTTTAAAGAATAGTTTTTTAGGGACTACTATAGGCGTGGATTTTTTAAAGAATAGTTTTTTAGGGACAACTATAGGCGTGGATTTTTTAAAGAATAGTTTTTTAGGGACACTATAGGCGTGGATTTTTTAAAGAATAGATTTTTAGGGACTACTGTAGGCGTGAATTTTTTAAAGAATAGATTTTTAGGGACTACTATAGGCGTGGATTTTTTAAAGAATAGTTTTTTAGGGACACTATAGGCGTGGATTTTTTAAAGAATAGTTTTTTAGGGACACTATAGGCGTGGATTTTTTAAAGAATAGTTTTTTAGGGACACTATAGGCGTGGATTTTTTAAAGAATAGTTTTTTAGGGACACTATAGGCGTGGATTTTTTAAAGAATAGTTTTTTAGGGACACTATAGGCGTGGATTTTTTAAAGAATAGTTTTTTAGGGACACTATAGGCGTGGATTTTTTAAAGAATAGTTTTTTAGGGATTTTTTACTAGTTTTTTAGGGACACTATAGGCGTGGATTTTTTAAAGAATAGTTTTTTAGGGACACTATAGGCGTGGATTTTTTAAAGAATAGTTTTTTAGGGACACTATAGGCGTGGATTTTTTAAAGAATAGTTTTTTAGGGACACTATAGGCGTGGATTTTTTAAAGAATAGTTTTTTAGGGACACTATAGGCGTGGATTTTTTAAAGAATAGTTTTTTAGGGACTACTATAGGCGTGGATTTTTTAAAGAATAGTGTTTTAGGGACTACTATAGGCGTGGATTTTTTAAAGAATAGTTTTTTAGGGACTACTATAGGCGTGGATTCTTTAAAGAATAGATTTTTAGGGACTACTATAGGCGTGAATTTTTTAAAGAATAGATTTTTAGGGACTACTATAGGCGTGGATTTTTTAAAGAATAGTTTTTTATGGACTACAATAGGCGTGGATTTTTTAAAGAATAGTTTTTTAGGGACACTATAGGCGTGGATTTTTTAAAGAATAGTTTTTTAGGGACAAATAGGCGTGGATTTTTTAAACACACAGTTTTTTAGGGACACTATAGGCGTGGATTTTTTAAATGAATAGAATTTTATGAAATGAAAAAGGCACATTTTTTACACAGAATAGATTTTTAGGGACTACTATAGGCACACACGGATTTTTTAAAGAATAGATTTTTAGGACTACAATAGGCGTTTTTAAAGAATTTTTTAAATATTTTTTATGGACACTATAGGCGTGGATTTTTTAAAGAATAGTTTTTTAACACTATAGGCGTGGATTTTTTAAAGAATAGTTTTTTAGGGACACTATAAGCGTGGATTTTTTAAAGAATAGTTTTTTAGGGACACTATAGGCGTGGATTTTTTAAAGAATAGTTTTTTAGGGACACTATAGGCGTGGATTTTTTAAAGAATAGTTTTTTAGGGACACTATAGGCGTGGATTTTTTAAAGAATAGTTTTTTAGGGACACTATAGGCGTGGATTTTTTAAAGAATAGTTTTTTAGGGACACTATAGGCGTGGATTTTTTAAAGAATAGTTTTTTAGGGACACTATAGGCGTGGATTTTTTAAAGAATAGTTTTTTAGGGACACTATAGGCGTGGATTTTTTAAAGAATAGTTTTTTAGGGACACTATAGGCGTGGATTTTTTAAAGAATAGTTTTTTAGGGACACTATAGGCGTGGATTTTTTAAAGAATAGTTTTTTAGGGACACTATAGGCGTGGATTTTTTAAAGAATAGTTTTTTAGGGACACTATAGGCGTGGATTTTTTAAAGAATAGTTTTTTAGGGACACTATAGGCGTGGATTTTTTAAAGAATAGTTTTTTAGGGACACTATAGGCGTGGATTTTTTAAAGAATAGTTTTTTAGGGACACTATAGGCGTGGATTTTTTAAAGAATAGTTTTTTAGGGACACTATAGGCGTGGATTTTTTAAAGAATAGTTTTTTAGGGACACTATAGGCGTGGATTTTTTAAAGAATAGTTTTTTAGGGACACTATAGGCGTGGATTTTTTAAAGAATAGTTTTTTAGGGACACTATAGGCGTGGATTTTTTAAAGAATAGTTTTTTAGGGACACTATAGGCGTGGATTTTTTAAAGAATAGTTTTTTAGGGACACTATAGGCGTGGATTTTTTAAAGAATAGTTTTTTAGGGACACTATAGGCGTGGATTTTTTAAAGAATAGTTTTTTAGGGACACTATAGGCGTGGATTTTTTAAAGAATAGTTTTTTAGGGACACTATAGGCGTGGATTTTTTAAAGAATAGTTTTTTAGGGACACTATAGGCGTGGATTTTTTAAAGAATAGTTTTTTAGGGACACTATAGGCGTGGATTTTTTAAAGAATAGTTTTTTAGGGACACTATAGGCGTGGATTTTTTAAAGAATAGTTTTTAGGGACTACTATTGGTTCAGATATAGCTCCCATATAGCTCCCATATATATATATATATATATATATTTGTCCGATTTTATGTAAATGGTGAACCGAAGTCCCTAAATATCTTTCGATTTGCACGAAATTTTGAATAGTGCAATGAAATAGGTCTAGAATGATGTGTGTTAAGTTTCCTGAAAATCGGTTCAGATTTAGATATATCTCCCTTATATAGTTTCACCCTATTTTAGGTAAATAGTCCACTAAAGTCCCTATATATCTTCCGATTTGTACGAAATTTGACACAGCGTAATGAATAATATCTAGAACGATCTGTTTTAAGTTTCTTAAAAATCGGTTCAGATTTAGATATAGCTCCCATATATAGTTTCGCCCGATTTTAGGTAAACGGTGTATTAAAGTCCCTATATATCTTTCGATTTGGACGAAATTTGGCATAGCGTACTGAATTAAGTCTAGAATGATTTAGATAAAGCTCTCATATATATTTTCATCCGATTCAAGGTAATTGGTACATCAAAGACTCTATATATCTTTCGATTTGCACGAAATTTGGCATAGCGTACTGAATTGCGTTTATAATAATGTGTACTAAGTTTCATGAATATCGGTTCATATTTAGGTGTAGCTCCCATATATATTTTCGTCCGATTTTATGTAATAGGTGCACCAAAGTCCCTATATATCTTTCGATTTGCACGAATTTTGGTATAGGGCACTAAATTAAGTCTAGAATGATGTTGCTAAGCTTCATGAAAAGATCCATAGCTAGGCCGGTTGACACAGCGTACTGAAGTAATATAAATTAGTCTCTGGCAAGTTTCCCTGAAATCGGTTCAGATATCGGTATATAACAAACACGCGGCGTTTGTTAGGATACATATGTAGAATATACCCAAAGTGGTGAAGGGTATCATTTAGTCGGCCCAGTCCGACTTTACTACTTTCCTTACTGGTTAAAGAATATTTTATTGGGACTACTAAAGGCGTGTATGGTGGAACTTTTGTCTTCTCTTTATTTTTTATTTTTTGCATTATTTTTTATATGATTTGTGTGCCATGGTTTTTGATAAATCAATATCAAATTATGATATTGCCATTGACTTATTCATCGGAATTCATATGTGTCTCAAACACAATTTCCAATATATTTCATACCTCTTCACTAAACATACATTTCTACATCTCAATTTCAAGGAACGCACACGATGTCCAGCATACTGTTCGCATTTAATCAAATAAAAAGAACGAACATCCCTTTGATTTGCATTCACTTTACTAAGAATCACAAAACTAAATATTCCTGTTTACACCCTTATTAAGCGCAAATTGACCACAATAAAGATCGGTTAAAATATCATGCGGGAGTTGGCAGTTCGATTGACACTTGCAGATTAGCAAAAGTGTTGAATTCTCAATTCAATTCACTTCAATTTCATTGCTGCTTAATAATGTGGTCGTTGGACATCAACACCCGAATCTGAAGGACTAAGAACAGGAGGAGGTAGAAACGATAATATTTTTTCTTAATAATTTCATTTAACACCACAACACGAAGGACTCAAGTATTTCAATGAAATGGGTATTTGTTTTTTGGTCGTATTTGTATGCATGCATATGTTTGTTGGCATTGTTGTGTTTGTGGCCCAACCCTTAAATTTAAGCCTTCCAACCAATTGGAAGCAGGACATTGTCATGGTTTTCAATGTTAATGCTAAACAAATAGTCGTCTTACATACTCGCACATTCTGAGTGAAGAGACCACAATGAGTTGGCAAATTTCATTGGGTCAAGTGTTGTTCATTCGACACACGAATATTTATGAATTAACTTTTTGCCAGAATTTTGACTTCGATAATTCTAATCCCATCTTCCGGCTTGTAGAAAGAAAACTGGTCATCATATTTTCTTCAATGAAAAATAAGATGACTAAATATGTTAAAGTATTGTGGTTCAAAGGAACTACTTAAATTTCGAATTGTTAACTGTTAAATAGTTGGTCTGTCAAAATGTTGGGTGTGGCATTATGGTATATTATTTGAATTGTTCTAACAATTTCTTTAAAAACAAATAAGTGACAGCCTCCTTGTATTGTTTGCATTATTTACTATTCAAATATATGCTGAATGTTATTTTTTATACCCTACACAACTATGTTGTCAGGGTATTATAGCTTTGTGCAGCCCCAAATGTTTGTAACGCCGCGAAATATTGGTCCTAGACCCACCTTTAAGTATACCGATCGTCATATCTCGACTAGCTGAATCGATCTAGACATGTGTGTCCGTCCGTCCGTCTGTCCATTATAATTTGTAAACACGATACAGGCCACAGTTATGTACCAATCTTCACGAAATTTTGCATGTAGGATGGGTTCTGGCCAATGAAGACCCCTATTGTTTTTGGGAAAGATCGGTTAATATTTAGGGGATGAAATGGACCAAATACTGAATTTTTGTCGGTTTTTCTGGTCGCTCCAGAGGCCGCAATTATGGCCCAAACACCGCGAATTTTTGCAAGGAGAAGGGGATCGGGCCAGAGAATAAGCATGCATGTTTTGATAAAGATCGGTCAATATTTAGCGGGTCAAATGGGCCCTGACTTTTGTGTGAAAAATTACAAAATTTTTATTATGGGGCGTATATACTTGCTCCTGAAGGACATATACTCGAGATGTTGATATTTTGTCCAAGATGAGTTGTTGACCTTCAAATTGATACCAATTATATGGCTGTATGTAACCCGATGCGGGAGTTATACGTAATTAAGTAAAGGTGACTATGTGCATATTTATACCCTACACAACTATGTTGTCAGGGTATTATAGCTTTGTGCAGCCCCAAATGTTTGTAACGCCGCGAAATATTGGTCCTAGACCCACCTTTAAGTATCATATCTCGACTAGCTGAGTCGATCTAGACATGTGTGTCCGTCCGTCCGTCCGTCTGTCCATTATAATTTGTAAACACGATACAGGCCACAGTTATGGACCAATCTTCACGAAATTTTGCATGTAGGATGGGTTCTGGCCAATGAAGACCCCTATTGTTTTCGGAAAAGATCGGTTAATATTTAGGGGATGAAATGGACCAAATACTAAATTTTTGTCGGTTTTTCTGGTCGCTCCAGAGGACTCAATTATTGCCCAAACACCGCGAATTTTTGCATGGAGAAGGGGATCGGGCCAGAGAATAAGCATGATAAAGATTGGTCAATATTTAGCGGGTCAAATGGACCCTGACTTTTGTGTGAAAAATGAGAAAATTTGTATTCTATGGCATATATATTTACTCCTGGAGGATGTAAACCCCAGGAGTTGATAGCATATCCAAGAAGAGTGGTTGGCCTTTAAATTGATACCAAATATAGTGATGTACCTACTCAGATGTGGGAGTTACAGTCAAATGTTTACAGGTGCTTATGTATTCAGATATTATTTAGTAACCCATTACCACATTAGAGGGAGAAATATCGCGCTGATGGCTTTGAAATTTTTCATGAAGTTCCAGTTATGGTCAAGAACAACGCCTACAATTTTCGGTGATGATCAGATTAAAATTTTGGGATGAAATGGACAGAGAACATAATTTTTTGTGTGTTTTCGAGTAGAGTATAATCCGAAAATCACAACACACCCACCGGGAAGGTAATCTGGACAAGTAATTAGAAGGACTGTACTGAATATTCGAAAAAAGTAAGGAAGAGGTGTTGTTAACCTTTAATCGGACAATAAACATCCTCAGAAAGTTAGAGTTCGTGGTAGTTGTGTAGGGTATCGTATGGTCGGCCCCGTCCGACTATACTGCTCCGCTCACTGGTTTTACTATTACTCCATTAGAGGACGGAAATGTCGCACTGATAGCTTTGAAATTGTACATGAACTTCCGATTATGGTCAAGGACGACGCCTATAGTTTTCGGTGAAGTTGAGATTTCATTCAGGGGGTGCAATGAACCAAAAACTTTAATTTTGTCAGATTTTCTAGTCGCTCTAGAGTCAATTATTATATGCAGAACATCACATATTTTACAAGGTGAAGGGGATCTGATCAAATACTTACAGCGGCTGTTTAGATGTTGATCGGTCGATTTTCCGAGAGTCAAATCAACCAAAACCTAAAGTGACCAATTTTTTATTTTATGGTGTAAAAATTCACTTCAATAAAAAATATTTTGGAAAATATGCAAATATGGAGTTGTTGATCTAAAATCGGGAAAAAGGGTGCAAATATCATGAAATATTGCTTAGGCTCAGAATATAGAACCGCCGAAAGTGTGCTTTTCGTGGTAGTTGTGTAGGGTATCATATGGTCGGCCCCGTCCGACTATACTGCTCCGCTCACTGGTTTAGTGTTGTTTTTATAAGCATAAACACTATGTTCAGTCGATGCTAACTAATTTCCTCGTACCCAATAGTTAATGAGGCTATATTCACTCAAGAACAACTCCAAGATTTTTGGCCCAAATCCGTTTTGCGTATAAAAGCTCTCAGTGTGGATAATGGATATTTCGAAACTATAAACCAGGATTATGAATTTTTTACAACCATTTATCATATTTCGATTAAAATAAAGTAAAAAAGTTATATCTTTCACCTATTTTCTTTTTACGAAATCGTACATTTTATATGAATATAACCAGTGAGCGGAGCAGTTTATACCCTACACAACTACCACGAACTCTAACTTTCTGAGGATGTTTATTCCGAGTCTGAGTAATATTTCGTGATATTTGCCCCCTCTTGTCCGATTAGAGGTTAACAACACCTCTCTTACTTTTTTCGAATATTCAGTACAGTCCTTCTAATTACTTGTCCAGATTACCTTCACGGTGGGTTGTGTTGTGATTTTCGGATTATACTCTACTCGAAAACACACAAAAAATTATGTTTCCGGTCCATTTCATCCCAAAATTTTAATCTGATCATCACCGAAAATTATAGGCGTTGTTCTTGACCATAACTGGAACTTCATGAAAAATTTCAAAGCCATCAGCGCGATATTTCTCCCTCTAATGTGGTAATGGGTTACTGAATAATATCTGAATACGTAAGCACCTGTAAATATTTGACTGTAACTCCCACATCTGAGTAGATACATCACTATATTTGGTATCAATTTAAAGGCCAACCACTCCTCTTGGATGTGCTATCAACTCCTGGGGTCTACATCCTCCAGGAGTAAATATATATGCCATAGAATACAAATTTTGTCATTTTTCACACAAAAGTCAGGGTCGATTTGACCCTCTAAATATTGACCGATCTTTATCAAAAAATGCATGCTTATTCTCTGGCCCGATCCCCTTCTCCATGCAAAAATTCGCGGTGTTTGGGCCATAATTGCGGCCTCTGGAGCGACCAGAAAAACCGACAAAAATTTAGTATTTGGTCCATTTCATCCCCTAAATATTAACCGATCTTTTCCAAAAACAATAGGGGTCTTCATTGGCCAGAACCCATCCTACATGCAAAATTTCGTGAAGATTGGTCCATAACTGTGGCCTGTATCGTGTTTACAAATTATAATGGACAGACGGACGGACGGACACACATGTCTAGATCGATTCAGCTAGTCGAGATATGACGATCGGTATACTTAAAGGTGGGTCTAGGACCAATATTTCGCGGCGTTACAAACATTTGGGGCTGCACAAAGCTATAATACCCTGACAACATAGTTGTGTAGGGTATAAATAGTCGGCTAGAAGGTTGTTTATATTCTTAGAAAATTAAATAACACATTTAACTAAGATTGGAAAACTAAACTTGGGGTTCAATGTTTCAAAAATTAGGCGGGCCTTTGGAAGTATTTACAAACATTTGATGTAAAAGTATAGACCTATAACGATAATTTTAGGCAAGTGTGTGTCAGCATATTAACTCCTAAATTAGGGTATTCTTCTCGTAAATTGTGCTAAAAGGCTCAAAATACCAATTTTGGGCCCGACATTTATACAAGGGGTTATGTCAAAACATTAACCAAACTCAAAATGCCAAATGAAAATCGTTTTTGGCCTAAAACCCCAAATAAACCCTTTGGGTGGTCATACAGAGTCTCATATAATTCTTTCAAACCTTCAGAGCAGACCAAAAGACTACTCAACCTGCAAATGAGTAAAAAATTAATAAACAGATTTTATGCAAACTGTTTCGGGTTTCAGGCAGCAAAATTAACTCAAGAAGAGCTAGAATACCATATGAGCTGCTGCGTGTCTTGCAAACGTTTGGGATCTGCTTGAATTCTTCCAAAAGAAATTTCGCTAATTTCAGCTGCATGTCATATACACAGCCGCCTGTTTCCCTTACTCATAGAGTATCGACCAGAGTTTGAACATATCTTACACTTTCTGGAGACCTTATACGTTTGTGTGATCTTTCCCATATTTCAATTTCAGCGTAGTCAATTTAAATTAATTAGATTCATACTTGAAAACCACAACCTGATATTTAAACCCTCAAAGTGTTGTGTCAAAGTACATGACGCACTTCTCCACATAAGGCGTGTTTAACATTTCAGTGCCCTCAGTTGAAAGATGCTGGATGATTGTTTGCCGCTTTATTGGACGATAAGTCGTTGCACAGTATCACGACCGCGGCCAAAGTGGTAAAAATCAATTAGGGGAGACTGGCACCTTCCTAAATAACATTCGCATAGTTTGAAATGTATACCTAATAAGCTTATTTAGATGATCCGTTTTTTGCATTTTTATACCTTTCACCACATTGTGGTACAGGGTATTATGTCTTTGTGCATATGTTTGTAACAGGCAAAAGGAAACGAGATAAACCTATGGTTCATATTGAGAATATACATAAAATCGCTTTCTGAGTCGATTTATGCATGTCCGTCCGTCCGTCAGTAGATGATTGGATGATTGTTTGCCGCTTTATTGGACAACAAGGCGTCGCACAGTATCACGGCCGCGGCCAAAAATGGTAAAAATCGATTAGGGGAGGCTGGCACCTTCCGCATCGGAGCACATTCGGCAATGCCGCTCATTGTACATTACATGCTTTGATCCAAAGGTATCGAATCTCAAAATAAATAACTTTCGCATAGTTTGAAATGAATACCTAATAAGCTAATTTAGATGCTCCGTTTTTTGCATTTTTATACCCTTCGCCACATTGTGGTACAGGGTATTATGTCTTTGTGCATATGTTTGTAACGGGCAAAAAGAAACGAGATAAACCCATGGTTCCTATTGAGAATATACATAGAATCACTTTCTGAGTCGATGTGTGTATGTCCGTCCGTCCGTATAGATGTTAAATTGTAAACAAAGTACAGGTCGCATTTATGATCCGATTTGGATGAAATTTGACACAAGTCATTTATTTGACCCAAGGATAAACCCTATTGAAATTGAAAAAAATAGGTTCAGATGTAGACATAGCTCCCGTATACATTTTCGTCCGATTTAAAGTAAATGCGACACCAAATCCCTGTATATCTTTCGATTTGCACGAAATTTGGCATAGGGTACGGAATTAGGTCCCGAATGATGTGTGTTAAGTTTCCTGAAAATCGGTTCAGATTTAGATATAGCTCCCATATATATTTTCGTCCGATTAAAGTAAATGGTTTATCAAAGTCCTCAAATATCTTTAGATTTGCACGAAATATGCCATAGCGTAATGAATTAAGTCTAGAATGATGTGTGTTATGTTTCGTTTATATGGGTTCAGATTTAGATATTGCCCCCATATACATTTTCGTCCCATTTAAGGTAAATGGTTTACCAAAGTCCCTATAGATCTTTCGATTTAAACGAAATTTTGCAGAGTTTACTGAATTGAGTCTAGAATGACGTGTGTCAACTTTCGAGTTTCGGGCAAGATTTAGATATAGCTCCAATATATATTTTCGTCCGATTTAAGGTAAATGGGGCACCAAAGTCCCTATATATTTTTCGATTTTCACATAATTTGGCATAGAGTACGGAGTAGGTTCCGAATGATGTGAGTCAAGTTTCGAGAAAATCAGGTCAAATTTAGATTTAGATATAGCTAACATATATATTTTCGCCCGATTTAAGAATAATGGGCACCAAAGTCCCTATATATCTTTCGATTTGCACGAAATTTTGCACAGTGTACTGAATTAAGTCCAGAATGATGTGTGCCAAATTTCGAGAAAATAGGTTCAAATGTAGATATAGCTCCCATATATATTTTCGTTCGATTTTATGTAAATGGTGCACCAAAGTCCCTATATATCTTTCGATTTGCACGACTTATGATAAAGCGCACTGAATTAGGTCGAGAATGATGTGAGCTATGTTTTGTGAAGATTCAGTGTAATCTACTGAAGTTACTATAGCCTTTCGTGTGTCAAATTTTCTTGAAATCGGTTCAGATTTACATATAACTCCTATATATACATTCTTCCGATTTTAAGTAAATGTTGCACTAAAGACCCACATCTAGGCCGATTGACACAACGTACTGAAATTAATATAAATTAATCTCTGGTAAGTTTCCTTGAAATCAGTTCAGATTTAGATAAAGCATAGCTTCCATATATAATTTTGACCTATTCATGTTTACCAAATAATAAATGGGTGCTGATTGATATTACGTTTTGAACAGTGAATCATACCAAATAGCGTGTGTACAGTTGAGGTCGAATCTATTTACAAAATGTATAATAGGTTGCAGAATGGCAGTGTTGGGATTGATGTTTGTCGGTTTACTTATGATAAAGATCGCATATTTAAGTCCGTTCAATTTCATGTTCCTTTGACATGGTGACGTCTGTTAGGACACATATAATTAGGACGCAATAATCCTTAAAAGAAATAGTGGAAACGAAATAATCCTTTTAGTTCCAATAAAGAGCGTATTTTCATTCGTCCTAGTCATAGTGTATTTTCAATAATTACTTTTAGCAACATTTTCATACAATAGAGATGCTGATAACACGTAAATAAACTGAAATCTTATCTATAAATTGAATAGATGCGAAGCAATGACATTTTCTCACGTTCAAAGGATACAAAAGCGATGCAATTATGACATAATTTGGTCTTTATTATGCAAATCGAAAATGTAGCGCCAAAAAGTAAACTCTCAAAGGGTTTTTGTCATTATAAAGACATTATTGTTGAAAACTGAAAAAAATTGAATATGAACCCAAGCACCGGAAATCAAAAACCGTTGAACAAGTTTCCGTCCACAGTAAAGAGCTCCAAAAAATCTCAGAGGAAGCAACGCGAAAAAAACAACTCGCACAAACAGTCAAAGATACGAAACGAAATTAAAAATCAACAGGAAACGACTACAAAAATCATGTCAAATTGAGGCAAACATTTTTACTTCTCCAATTCCAAGCAATGGTACCCAGGAAATGAGTGATTATCACTGCGATGTTACCACCAAATTAGGAACGAAACGAAAAAAAAAACAAAGAATAGCTTCACAGCAACAAATACTCCACTTCAAGTCCCTCCGAATCGTAAAAAAGGAAAAAAGAACAATTGAAGACAATACTCTCGGAAAGAAGATCCCTAAATGATAAGCAATTTGATATGCAGAAATCATCACAGAGAGCACACACAAGCAAACAATGGTATTCAGCGAGGCTAGGGAGTGAATCAACTATTTTATTTTTCGAGAGATCCTCTCTGCTGCCATTGTTCACCAACAAGCCAGAAAGTTGAGCAACTTTTATCGGCCCTATACGCCTGCCTAATTTTTTGCATAAACAGCAACAACAAGAACAAAATCGACGATGACAACAAGTCCTTATAACATTCAAACAATGGCAGTGATCTACAAGTAAATACGAGTTCGCTGCTTTCCCAGAGATTGTTGCACGTGCAAGTCCCTTATTTTCCATCGAAGGCGAAAGACAAAAGTGGGACACACCTTCAAAAAGAATGACAATGAAGATAAACGAGAATACCAAAAAAATATACGTCAATATTACGTATGTATGTGTATGTATATTTGTGAATAGTTGAGGATTTGTTTGAGACATTTTTGTTAACCTGATATCTTATATTTTTTAAAAGTTTAATGGAGCACAGTCAAAGCGTTGAATTTGATTACAAAATATTTTTTACAAAATATTTTTTGAGGTTCGAATAAATCGTAGATTTTTTGTTGACTATTGTAAATAATATTTTCTTAGGGACAAGAAGACGTAGCTTTTTTGAAAAAATGTTTTTCTCGAACTATCAAGGCGTAGATTTTTTAAAAACTTTTTTTTAAAGAACTACAGCTACCATGATGTAGTTTTTTTAAAAAAATATTTTCCGAAGGACTACCAAGACTTCGATTTTTAAAAAAGTATTTTTTGAAGGACTATCAATGCGAAGATTTTTAAAGAATATTTTTTTAAGGACTATCAAGGGGTGAACTTTTTAGTAATTTTTGAAGAATATTTTTTTAAGGACTATCAAGGGTGAACTTTTTAGTAATTTTTGAAGGACTATCAAGACGACGATGTTTTAAATGTATTTTTTGAAAGACTATCAAGGCGAGGATTTTAAATATATATTTTTAAGGAATATGGCTCAATAAAATTACATCAAATTTTTGAATTTCTCAATTTGAATCATACACAATTGCCAGCGTTGTCCTACTGCAAAAAACTCAATCAAATATGACTTTAGAACACCCTTGGATATTTTAGAAATTCAAATTCAAACTTTCTATTTGAGCCATTGGACATTTGTAATAAAGTAATATGTCATATGAAGACTTGAAGTCTTTTTAACGGTGAAAATTTCAAATTTATATTTGCAGCATATCCGGAAAAACTCAAAAAATAATTTAAAAACTAAATTTTTTGATTTATCTTAAAAAATTTCCTTTATGGTTCAAAATATATGAGCAATCTAAAATATGTATGGTTCCTAGACAAACCTTTTAGATTACATAGGTAGACCCCTGAAAATATTTACGTTGAACTCCCACAACCGAGTACGTACAATAATACAATGCAAAATCCCTTCATGCACAATTTCGTACAGATGGGTCCATTGCTTGGTCCTGTATCGTATTTACAATTTATAATGTCTAGATCGACTCATCTAGTCGATATATGACGATCGACATTCTGAAAGGTGGGTTTAGGATCAATATTACACAAAATTTTGGTGTCACATAAAGCTATAATACCCTTACACACAACTATGTGTAGGGTATAAAAACCATAGCATGAAAAAAATATTACGACTGAAAAAATATTGCGACTGAAAACCAAATTTCAAGTTAAACAACAAATTAAAACCCTCTCACTTCTCGAGTAACAGATGTCAAACTGAAGCTATTCCGCCACAGTTTAAAATCCGTTCGACGTTATTATGCAAATGATTAGAGTAACTTCAGGTAATGTGGACCATCATTTTTTTTTTTTTTGATATTTTGGGCGTATAAACTATAAAAAATAAAAACAAATTGTTTTCACACCATAGTAGATTTTTAGTCTAAATATATTCCAGGCCAAACATTATATATATATATTTCTATAAAAATGGATGGATGGACCCAAAGACGAACACTATTGAAATTGGGAAAATCGGTTCAGATTTATATATAGCTCCCTAAATGACACACCAAAGTCCCAATATTTGTCCGATTGAGACAAAACTTTGCACAGCGTACTGAATTAGGTCAAGTTTGATGTTTGTGAAGTTGAAATCAGTTCGAGTTTAGATATAGCTTCGGCAAATTTTATTTAAATTCAGATATCAGAATCGATGAATTTTGTAAAAGGTATTGAATTGAGTATAGAGTAATGTGTATTAACGTCACAAAAATCGGTTTAGATTTAAATATATCTCCCATATATATTTTCGGAAGATTTTATGTAAATGGTACAGCGAGGAGCCTACGACTGTTCCCTATAAACGACATAAATTTGTGGCCAGCGCACTGTGCTGCAGCATACCAAATGGTTGCTCATATGGGTCCAGATGTACATATAACTCATACAAATTGTACACCAAAGAATCAAAGTCTTCCCGATTGACAGCAATTTCTCATAGATTTCAGAGTGGCATGGGCATGGGTTGTTTTTATACCCTCCAAATCAGTATGAAGGGTATATTAGTTTTGTTTTTTCGTTTTTTTTCATTTCCGACCCTATTAATCATATTGAATTGAGATAGATCGCCAACATTTTGCATAGAGTCATCTTTTGTCTACATGCAGGACTATATCGGTCCACGTTTAGGTATAGTCCCCATATAAGGGTACCCCTCAATTTCTTGAGCGTGCTTTTCAACCGAATTCTTTGAACTCATAGTACAATGGGTTCTTATTGGGTACCAAATATCTCCACTAAAATTATAACTATAGGCCCACAAATTATGGAATTCTATAATTATACCTCCTGAAGGTAGGAATTGAGATACAAAACTAAAATATTGGGCTCGAAACGATTTAGCCATCGGTTGTAATCATTCCGCTTGGGGGTTTCTAAAAAATGGATATCGTGATAAAAACCTATGGTGGAGGATATCGAACCTTTTTTCACTTATTAATTAGTTCAAATGTCTATGAAAATCACACATTTAATTTCGAAATAAATCGGCTATTTCTGTTCAGTACCCAAATGGTGATTTAGGCCCCGTCCATCTTTTAAACTTTCCTTACTGCTTTTTGGTATGTGAAGTTCCTACCGCAGTTTTCCAACCTGAGTGTCTATAATTTCATATTTAATTTTGTAAGAGCATAAATGACTACTTTGAAAATAACATTTTCGAAGGGTCATTAGATTTTCTTCTTTGAAAATATATTTTGCGAGGGTCTGTATCTGTCGGTATATTTTATTAAGAAAATTTTTTTTCTGTAGAACAGGTTATTCCATATTAACACACCTCACAGAGCTGTAAAATCTTCAAAATTTATTATTAACTGACTTAGCATTTACCTTCAATTCCATTGTTATTGCTCTGAAAATGATCCAAATTTGCGAGTACTACAGAAAAAATCTTTTGTGGTATACAAATGAAATTCTTTTGTTCATTGCATATTTTTTTCGCCTGTATTCATCACAATGACGGATAAACATAACTTAAGGACTTTTGAGTGCCTTTTTTAGAATTCAAGGCATTTTTTATTTCAAAATTGAATTCAAAATAAAAATGAACTGTTGAAATGAAAAGAACAGAAGAAAACATCCACATTTTAAGGATATCATCTTACCATCCGCATTCTTCTTAAGTAGGATGTCCGTCTTTTTGTTTCTCCTCGCAACTCAACAACAACAATGGGGAATGGCTGAGTGTTTGCCTTTTAAGTCCTTTTAGTCGCGTTTATCCCGGCCATGTTGCGTGTTGTTGGTAGTGTTTTCTCGGTTTTCAACAATTCCTTGAAAATACAAAAATAAAAGCCATGCAATCTTGCTCCCATCTTCTGTTCCGCCTCCTTGCCGCTGTCGCTGCTGCTGCTACAGGAAGATTATGTCATTTATCTGTGTTATCTGATTGTGTATTAGTTGCGATTTGTGATGATGTCACATTACATTCTCACGCCTTGGGTTGGTAGGAATTTGATTTTTTTCTTTTTTTCCCTAGAGAGGATTTCCTTTATCCGCATTTGCCGAATGACTCGTATGACCATTGGTTCGGTGGGTGTTGGCGAGAATTTTTCCACCTGATAACATTAAAATCTTGCAATTTTTGCTTTAGATTTTTGCAAACGTGAGAAATTTTGCAGTTTTTCAAAGTGGCGAATGTGGCTTAGATGTTGAAGTACTTACATTTTTTATGAATTCTAGGTGTTTATTTCTAATCTTGGATTTGATTTCATACCATTCATTGGCAGTATCGCAAACACACTAATTCCTAATATATATTGTATGCACCTTCCTGCAAAACAATGCCATATTATCATCACTTTGAAACTAATACACCAATAGCACCCAACATATGAGATTTCTCTAAATTGTGTCAAAAATGTTTGATAGTGTATATCAAGCAGAAACCGTATTGTATATTTAGGGCATAGATGTATTTTTCAAATTTAAAATGAGATACATCGTATAAACCGTGACTCACAATGATATAAAATTTTACTGATGTATAGCTCAAAGTCCCAGATTTCAAATACATAAAGTTTTTTTCCTTAGTTTTTGTTTTTCCTTGATTGAGTTCCTAGTGAATCGTCACGAAATTTATCATATAGGTTCGGTTCGGTTCGGGCAAAAGATGACTATTTATTTACAATTATTGGTAGGGCTGTTTTGATAGTGATCGGTTAATATTAAACGGTTCAAATCAATCAAATTCTGTGTTATGGCAAAAATGTCCACCCTTGGAAACCACGATTCGCAGTTGAGCATTAATTGGTCAAAAGAGTGCAAAATTTCGCGGAATATATTTTCGCAGAAAATTAGAGTTCTGTGTATAATTTATTTATGGTCCACCCCGTCTGACTGTACTACTCCGGTCACGGGTTATGGTATAGAATATTGTATACGTTTTTTTACGTAAAGTATCGATCAAACAATTTCAGATTTATGCTCCTTGGAAGGGTGACAGTTCGCCGTAAAAAATATTTCGCTGTTTATACCCTTCACCACACTGTGGTACAGGGTATTATGTCTTTGTGCATATGTTTGTAACAGGCAAAAGGAATCGAGATAGACACATGGTTCCTTTTGAGAATATGCATAGAATCAATTTCTAAGTCTAAGCCTAGAGTGATGTCTGCCAAGTTTCGAGAAAATCGGTCCAGATTTAGATACAGCTCCCATATATAGTTTCGTCCGATTTCATGTAAATGGTGCCCCAAAGTCCCTATATATCTTTCGATCTGCACGAAATTTGGCATAACATACTGAATTAAGCCTAGAGTGATGTCTGCCAAGGTTCGAGAAAATCGATCCAGATTTAGATATAGCTCCCATATATAGTTTCGTCCGATTTCATGTAAATGGTGCCCCAAAGTCCCTATATATCTTTCGATCTGCACGAAATTTGGTATAACGTACTGAATTAAGCCTAGAGTGATGTCTGCCAAGTTTCGAGAAAATCGGTCCAGATTTAGATATAGCTCCCAAATATAGTTTCGTCCGATTTCATGTAAATGGTGCCCCAAAGTCCCTATATATCTTTCGATCTGCACGAAATTTGGCATAACGTACAGAATTGAGCCTAGAATGATGTCTGCCAAGTTTCGAGAAAATCGGTCCAGATTTAGATATAGCTCCCATATATAGTTTCGTCCGATTTTATGTAAATGATGCACTAAAGTCCCTATATACCCTTCGGTTTGCACGAAATTTGGCATAACGTACACATATAGCTTGCGATTTGCACGAAATTTGGCATAACGTATTGAATTGAGTCTAGAATGATGTCTGCCAAGTTTCGTGCAAATCGGTTGAGATTTAGACACAGCTCCCTTATATTATACATTGATTTTAAGTAAAAGACACACCAAGGAATCAATAGGATAGGAACAAAACGTACTGAAATTAGTATAACCTAAACTGTGACAAGTTTCGTTGGAATCGGTTCATATTTGGATATAGCTTCCATATATATTTTCGTCCGATTTGAAGTAAATGGTGCATCAAACTCCTCATGTTTGTCAGATTGTCTGAAATGTCGTAGATATAGGTAGATTCACATTTAGATATGTATCACATATTTTATTTCATCCAATTTCATGTTAATAGTCCTGTTTAATATACCCATAGTGGTGAAGGGTATCATATAGTCGGCCCCGTGCGACTTTACTACTTTCCTTACTGGTTTTTGTTTGGTGCATTCAGTTGTGAGTTACAGGGTGTTAAAATAAAAGTTTTTCTTTGACAAAGGCGAAAATGCAAACCAAATTGTTAAAATTGTGAATGGTGTTTATGGTTCCGATACTGTTACAGACAATTATGTGCAATTTTGGTTTCATAGATTCTGTTCAGGAATTTTTGATGTTAAAACATTTCGATAAAATGGGAGAAATGGTCGAAGTTGAACCGCATGTTAACAGTCGTAACAACGCCCAGGAGCTAATCGACCATAAAACTGTTTTAAAACATTTACAATTGACCAGAAACGACCAGAAGTGGGCAACAGGAAAGGTGTCATGTTCCACCAGGACAACGCTAAGTCACACATTTACAGTGACTCGCCAGAAACTTCGGGAGCTTGGTTGTGAAGTTATAATGCATCCGCCAAACAGCCCGGACTTGGCACCAAGCGATTATCATATTTTGGTTGTATTGCAAAATTTCTTTAATGTAAAAAAAATTGGTATCTGGGGAGGATTGTGAAAATCGACTACAAGAGCTATTTGCAAATATAGAGCAGGACTTCTATGAGAGAGACATGAAATTATGTGTGTATATCCTCTGTATAAAGATGCAGATCTTTTATAGGTATTTGAATGGTCGCTCATCATTTTCGGTTTAATCAAGTTTCAAGTATGTAGATTGGTATTTAATTTTTTTTTCTAGGCAGCAATTTACCATGGCATCTCCCCATATACATTTCACAAGGGATTTAAGCTATGTATGAAATACGTTTATGAAAATCTATGTTTACGAATGCAACTACATATATTTGTGGACAAATAATGAAAATATCAATATTTATAATAATGGTTTGTATTGTAGTTTAAAATATCAAACTTATTGTCGATGTCCTTGTCTAACGGTTTGGAACATTTCAAAAGCTTCTTGTGGCGACCCTGACATCAATTCTACTTTTGGAAAGGCACTGGTTGTCTCTTGTCAGTTTTTCGAATTTCTCTGAAGACTAAGAAAAAAATATTAGGTACTTCTTCTAAGAAAAATTTTCGTGGGATTTGGCTTGTTTTCGAAAAAAAAGGCAAGGCATGATTAGTTACCTGTAACGATCTTCTAAAGCAGCGCCGAGTCGATCCTTTTAACAAACATTTTAGAGAACAAACCATTTTACATCCCGGTCTTCATACTAAATAGAATGCATGCTGGTGGAAAAAGTATCCACGTTTACTTATATCTCGTTGTATGTTACATGACGATCATGCATTATCAGCTCACACACGGCCTCAATGTCTGTGGCACACAAGCCGAGTCTTGACGACCTTAAGTGGTCACAGTGTTATACGATGCTTCACCGCCATAAAGTGATGTAAGTTCATCGATGTACTTGTCTTGATATTCCACGTCGATGATATGCATACTTGCAATGAAATATGTTCAAGAGTTAATTCCATTTTGTTGGTAAATTGATTTTTTCAATTTTAACATTTATAGTGGCGCCATCTGTCGAGTATTACTTGCAATCGTTTTAGCACTGACAACTACCACAAGGTTAAATAATATTTAGTGCATACCTTAAGGATGAATACAGTATTGAGCGCATGCGTAGACATTTTATAAACAAAATACAGTACATTAGCAATATACAATAACAACAAAGCTGACTGAAATAATATATTGATAATTTCATGAAATTTCTCAGATTTTTTAGAATATTTTATATCGAGTAAGATTTAACTCGAACTTCAAATTTTGTTTAGCCATATAGAATTCAAGAAGGTGAACGACAGCGACTTCTAGGGGATAGGATCTACATATATGTCCAATCTTCGCACTTGATTTAAATTTAAAAGAAATATTTCTATGTACACAGTTTGTATCAAATCTGACATTTTATTCGCTTTATATCGGATTTTAAAATTTTTAATATGTGGACCCATTGTGGGGCTGGTACCAGATGGGTGGAGTAGCATCCCATCTTCAGGCATACTTTAGAGTTGGAATAAATACTACTATGCAATCTGACGTTCACTTTGCTAAATATTGTATTTAAAAATATATGGAATGTTGACACTTTGTGGGGGAGGGGCCAGAAGTATGGGTTTGATATTACGAGTTGCAATGTTTGGATAAAGTTGGATATTCCTACATATAAGATATACAAGCTTTCAAAAATTGCCCCATTGTGACGGATGTATTACAACAAGTGCACCGATAGGACTATCTTCTAACATTATAAAGGGCCCGATTTGTTCAAATCGGATATTCCTTTCACATACTTTTCAGCAAAATTATGAATATTTTTCTCGAACACGATTCAAATATTAATAGGTTGTAAAAAATATTATGTACAATGTTTGGATGAAATCGGTTACTTTCTTCGAATCTATGCAATCGTGGTGGTTTGTCTTTTATGAACACAAAATAGTCTGAAAAATGTAGATTTCGATAAGTGCACTTCATAGTAGGAATGATTTATTTTCTACTCTCTAACACGAGTAATATCAGTGTCTTGTAGAATGTGAGTTTGGCCTGGCGAGAGGTGGCCTTACTTTCGAGTTGCTTACTCAAACCATAGTAGCATCTGTTGGCCAACACTATTCTCCTCTGGATTTCAAAGCTGATGTTATTAGTTTTGTTCATGGCGGTACCGAGGTATCTACAATCGCTCACCACCTCTAAGCTGTAGTTTTCAAGTTCCACAGTTGTTCCGAGTCTACTGGACGTCTTGCGCGTTGATACGATCAGCTTGGTCTCCTCGCCATTTACTACCAGTTCCACTTTGGCAGACTCCTTCTCAATTCCTTCAAAGGTGGCTGTTACCGCTCGCAATGTTCGACCCATTATGTCGATGTCGTCGGCGTAGGCGAATAACATGTGTTGTTTGGTGTACAGTGTGCCATTTCTGTTCACATTTGCTTCTCGTTTGACCTTTTCCGGCAGGATGTTAAACATGTCACACGACAAACTGTCACCTTGTCTGAATCCTCGTTCGTTATTAAAGAACTCTGAGATGTCCTTTCCATCTTTAACTGCTAACAATGTGCCACTTAAAGTTGTCCTGTATAGCCGTTTTTGCAGGAATGCCGAACGCAGACATGGCTTTAAACACATCTGAGCGGATAGGGCTGTCGAATGTGGCTTTATAGTGAACGAATAGGTGGAATGTGTCGATGTATTTTTCGTGGATCTTTTCCATGATCTAGCGCAGTATGAAAATCTGGTCAGGCTTGAAGCCGCATTGGTATGGTCCAATAATACCAGTGACCATTCACACAGCACACTGGGTAGTATTTTATATGCGATGGGAAGGAGACTTATTCCTCTATAGTTGGCACATATCGGCTGGACATTGTAAACACAATGATATAAAATTTTACTGGTGTAACATCAAATTCCCCAGGATATTGGTCCAGATTGTAGAATGGTTTCCATATGCTCGAAAATCCGAGCATATGTCTCATTATCGGTATTTCAAAATCTAGGCACTTTTTATCTCAATTTTGATCTGTTCACGTTTCACTTACAATCTCTGTATTTTCCTACGGAACCTGCAGTAATCTTATTAGCTTCTTAGGACATTCCTGGTCCTAGTTTGATAAAACTCTACTTGATTTTGAGTGAATGTTAAAGGTATTAGCCAATTATTGTGCTTCATATACAACAGCACATGTTTCGATTAATTTCCAATGTTACATTTGTAAAGATAAATATATTTCCACATTTTTTACTTTTCGGAATTTTCGAACAAAATTCGCTTTGAATTTGTAGTTGAGTTTGTTTTCAATAAACTTTATACATTTTTACCAATTAATAATATGCCGCAAAACCTCACGGTGAAGGATATACTATGTTCGGTGTCACCGAACTTAACATTTAATGTTTCTCCTTGTCCTACAGTGTAGCCATCCTAATCAAATTAACTGCCCGTAAAACAAAGCGTTCCAAAAGGGCTGTGCCGATCATAAATCATAAGAATTATCTTCATTCATCAATTATGTGATGTCAAAAATTCGCCAAGAATAATGGCCATAATTATTAGTATTATTAAAAAAGAGGCGAAGGATTCTAAAGCGCATGCAAGATAGATATGAAAAATTATTCCGAGCACACCTTCCGAAAAATTTAGTAACCGACTGAAAAAATTAATTATAACTTAATTAACTGAAAATAACTGGGAAAAATCACCTAAAATGCGGAACAAAATCTTCCCTATGCCACGGTGGAAGATTAATATAAATATGTCAGATTAATGCAGCATCAGCCAGCACCAATTGATATGTTTTCTTCCTTTGTAAAAGTGTTGGAATACACATTATAAGGAATGCAAAAGAGAATGGATTTACTGTTACGAAGCAATTGAACCGCATACCTTTCCATCACCATCAAGAGATTAAAAATATCCTTAATAAATGCTGCCCGTTTCTATTTATAGATCTGAAATTCAAGTTTTACCGTTCAATGTAGAATGGAGTTGTTCTAAAAATAGAAAACACAATGTACTGCTATGGGGGAAACAGTTAACATGTACAACAATTAATAGCAGGTAAATGAGGTTTTATTGAAATTTAATAAGTGGCGATATCGAAGTCCAGGGGCGTAAGTAAGTTAAAACATTGGTCAGAAAAACACCATTTAGAGCAAAACACAAAGATATAGTAAATTTGAGAAAATTTTTATTGAAATTTTTATTAAAATCTCAATGAAGGGGAGACAATTGTCGTACAAATTTTGAAATTAATTCGCATATGCAACTTCGTAATACAGTGAATTACAGTCAAAAGTATCCTCTTGGTTTATTCATTATAAAAATGGCATTAGTGCATGTAAATTATTTAATATTGCAATTTTATTATTTTTATACCCTACAAAACTATGTTGTCAGCGTATTATAGATTTGTGTAGCCCCAAGAGTTTGTGACGCTGCGAAATATTGGTCCTCGACCCACTTTTTATTATACCGTTCGTCATAACTCGACTAGCTGAGACGATCTAGACATGTGTGTCCATCCTCCCGTCTGTCCATGATAATTTGGACACCACAAAAATTTACACTAGGAAGGGAATCTGACCAAAGAATAAGCATGACCGTTTTGATGAAGATCGATCAATATTTAACGGGTCAAATAGATCCATTCATTTTTGTGAAAATATACAAATTGTGTATTCTGAAGGATACAGACCCGAGAAGAAGATTGTACATCTAAAAGGAATGGTTGACCGTTACTGATGTTGATTAATGGTGTGTGAGTTGTACCTAAATATTTAAAGGTGGCTATGTGTTATGATATTGTTTAGTATTAGCATTACCACACTAGAGGTCGGAAATGTCGCCCCAATCGCTTTGAAAATTTTATGCCGCACTGTTAAAAATATAATCTCAATCAGACACCTGTTCGAAATATATGTGGTGCGTTGTGCAAAATATCGTGTCAATCGGACAAACATTAGGAGTTTGGTGCACCATTTACCTATATCAAAATCTGAACCGATTATCAGGTTCATCAACATTCTAGACTTAATATAGTACACCATTTACATTAAATCCGACGAAAATATATATGGGAGCTATATCTAAATTTGAACCGATTTTCTCGGAACTTATCACACATCATTCTGGACCAAATTCAGAACTCTATGCCAAATTTCGTGCAAATCGAGACATATATGGGGACTTTGGAGCACCATTTACATGAAATCGAACAAAACTATAACAGGAGCTATATCTAAATCTGAACCGATTTTTTTAAATTTCAACAGGGTTTGTCCTTGGGCCAAATAAGTGTGCTGTTCCAAATTTCATCCAAATCGGATCATAAATGCGACCTGTATTTTGTTTACAATTTAACATCTGCAGATGGACGGACATGCATAAATCGACTTATATAGATATGATTCTATGCATATTCTCAAAAGGAATCATGTGTCTATCTCGTTTCCTTTTGCCTGTTACAAACATATGCACAAAGATATAATATCCTGTACCACAGTGCGGTGTTACTATTGTTAAACAAAAGCAATTGCAACCTCACAGTAAAAAGTGTCGGCCCGTATTATTCACAACTTTATAACGCTTAAAAAACAATCTTTTGGATAGCCATAGTGAGAATTCAGACCATGGGACGTCACACCTTGATTGCCGATAGAAAATTAGTTCTTCACCATGCTCATCTAGAAAAATCTCCACGGAAAATAAAAAATATTCAATATAATAAACGGAAAGTGATTGCTCCGACAAGTGGCCGATAATCCAAAACTAAGTGAATCTAAACTTGCTGAAATCGAAAAGAAATATCTGGAGAAGAAATGTAACCCAGAAACAATTCGATGAATTTTTCGTATACATGATCTTCATGGTAGAGTTGCATGATCTTCCCAAAAACTGGAAAATCCGATTGGAACACAAAAAAAGGGATTTTGCAATTTTGGAAATCTGTTATTTTTGCCGATGGTAGCAAATTTTACTTTTGTGGGTCGGGTGGATTCTACAGTGCTGTGGATTCTAAACACACAATTCTTACCGTAAAGCACGGAGTAGGGATAAGCAAAAGTAGAATTTTAGACTTTTCGATTTGTTTCTTTGCTTAAGGGAACCCCCCCATTCTCGATTTTAATTTTTCAAGATTTTCAATGGGCTGGTAAATCAATACCAATGCTTGTTAAGGTTTGTAACTTTGCACATATATAATTGAAGATTTAAAGGAGAAGAAAAATAATTTACAAAAAAATTTTGTTATTGTTTTGTTGTTGTTTTTGTAATTAAAGAAAAGTCCTTATTTTTGATGGCGGGCATGATAACTCCTCACTGGAACATCGGAATCCGAAAATTCCAACGGTGTTAGAAAGAGTATATGTCTGGCTCTCGTATGAACTAGGATTATTGACTTCGCTCTAAAATTAACAAAATGGTGGACCTTTGAAAAAATATTTTTGGAAAATCGCCGATTTTTTACCAAAAACCAAGCTAAAAAATAAGGAAGATCTTCACCGTAAAGTAAAGTCGGACGGAGCCGACTATATGATACCCTTCACCACTTTGGGTATATTCAACAGATGAATCCCAACCGACGCCGCATTGTTAAAGGACCAGTAAAATGAAATTGGATCCATAAATATGTCATTCTGCAATTCATTACTCTGTACCAAATTTCGTGCAAACCGAAAGATATTAAAGGACTTTGGTACAACATTTACCTTAAATCGGACGAAAATATATATATGGGAGCTATATCTAAATCTGAACCGATTTTCAGGAAATTTAACACATATCATTCTAGACCTAATTCATTACGCTGTGCTAAATTTCGTGCAAATCGAAAGATACGTAGGGACTTTAGTGCACCATTTACATTAAATCGGACGAAAATATATACGGGAGCTATATCTAAATCTGAACCGATTTTCAGGAAATTTAACACACATCATTCTAGGCCTAATTCATTACGCTGTGCCAAATTTCGTGCAAATTGAAATATATATAGGGACTTTGGTGCACCATTTACATTAAATTGGACGAAAATATATATGGGAGCTATATCTAAATCTGAACCGATTTTTCCTAATTTCAATAGGGCTCGTCCTTGGGCCAAATAAGTGACCTATGCCAAATTTCATCCAAATCGGATCATAAATGCGACCTGTACTTTGTGCACAAATATACATGGACGGACAGACGGACGGACGGACTTGCGTAAATCGACT